>NW_019416540.1:343713-362426 GCF_000390285.2 Anoplophora glabripennis | reverse complement strand
TTATAGGTGCCTCTCGCAACGTATTTCGAAATTTTTGTGGACGGGAACGTTTAGATGGGGTAGAATTTATTTTTTCGACATAAATTTGAAAATTCTGCTCTAAATGTTTAAATAATAATATTTATAACCTCTTAGACGGGCAACCAAAGAAAAACGAGGGTGGTTCTGAGTTGCTTATAGGTCCCTCTCGCCGACGTATTTCGAAATTTTTGTGAACGGGTACGTTTAGATGGGGCAGAAATTTTTTCCAGCATAAATTTTATAATTCTGCTCTAAATGTTCAAATAATAATATTTAAAACCCTCTAGATGGAAAACCAAAGAAAAACTAGAGTGGTTCTTAACTGCTTATAGGTCCCTGTCGCCGTCGTATTTCGAATTTTTTGTGAACACGAACATTTAGATGGGGCAGAATTTATTTCCGGCATAAAGTTGAGAATTGTGCTCTAAATGTTCAAATAATAATATTTTACAACCCCCTAGACGTGCATCCAAAGAAAAACGAAGGTGGTTTTGAGTTGCATACCGTGGCTGGGGAAACCGTGGATAACATCACACAAACTTTTCATTTTTCGGTAATGAAATAAATATTTTATTCGGAGTCGATCCTGAGGTACTTTTGCAGCCTGGAACTATACAATATTTGTACAATCCTCGGTTTCGACCCATTTAGACATAAAAACAATAATTAACGAAACTGCGAATCGATCCACATATCGTATGTATTAACACAGAATGGGAAGAGAGCGAGCGTGAGCGGAGTGCTCTATTATGACGTCAGGCAATGGTTGCTCAACGTTTTTCCGCGCTCTGTTTTCATTAATTTATTTCACACATTTCTCGTTGAAACAAAAAATTGATTTTTGGCATACTAACTAATTAAAGGGTAAACTTTTGAAATATGCAATAAAAAAATTTTACTGAATGGGCCCATTGTGCAAAAATTATGCATCGGACAGAAACCATCTTGCGCACGATTACACTACATATCTGTCATTTTCCGCAAGATTTTTTTCTTCAGTTTCAAATTTGACGGTCATGAATTTTTGAAAAAATGTCTATTGCAGAGGTTTTTTTTTGTAGAGAATAAAAAAACATTTTATAGTTTTTTTTTATTCTCTACAAAAGTTCTACTGAGAGTAAGACGATTCCATCATTATTTTTCGAGATATTATAAAAAAAAACAAAAAAAAAACATTATTTTTTTGCAGTTTATATTGTTTAAAAAAAATATTCACCATTTTGCTGGGGAAGTCACTTGGGTTTTCATTTACTAAGTACTTTTCAAAAGGAAATACATTAAATTTGCTGTAATATTTAAGTGTAAAAACAGCCTCTTTTTTCGCTCTATTGGTTGTCCTAATAAATCAATATTGGTCTGGGCATGATTATGACAGGATCGTTCGACGAGAGGAGGTGGTGTGGGTATGTTTATTAGAAATGATTTAAAATTTAAAGTTTTGTCGACTTCCCGCAGTATAGAGCAACTCTGGGTAAACCTTACTGTTTCGAATAAAGCGTATTGTATTGGTGTTGTGTATCGTCCTCCTGATTTAAGTTACAATCTATTTTTAACTGAGTTGGAAAATACTTTTGTATATGATTTACTTCAAACTGATGCCAGTTGTTTGCTTTGTCTTGGTGATTTTAATATAGACATGTTGGAGTTTGAGAACAAACCTACCATAGCCATGAATGACTTCTTGGAAATACTTGAATTGAGTCAGATCATTGAACATCCTACTAGATCTACTTCACTAATTGATCTTATTGTAATATCAGATAAGTCCTTGGTCTCAGATAAAGGCGTAATTAAAATAAACCGACGTATATCAGATCATGA
This sequence comes from Anoplophora glabripennis, assembly GCF_000390285.2. Classification (NCBI taxonomy): domain Eukaryota; kingdom Metazoa; phylum Arthropoda; class Insecta; order Coleoptera; family Cerambycidae; genus Anoplophora; species Anoplophora glabripennis. Next base: position 360,584 of record NW_019416540.1, on the reverse strand, counting down.
CCTTGTTTACGTTAAGTTGGCGACACAGATAAAGTCAGTACCCAAGCAAATAATATATAGAGATTATAAAAATTTGGATTATGAATTATTTATGTTGGATTTAACGACGCTCCCTCTCTTTTACTTAATTGAAATTGATAATATTGATGAAAAATTAGTTTTTTTAAATGACAATTTAAATACCTTGTTTAACAAACATATTCCAATTAAAACATGTACGCTACGTAAACCATACGCCCCGTGGCTGACCGACAATTTGAAGCTACTCATGTCGATTAGGGATAAAAAATTGAAAAAGTTTAAATTGAATAAGAATGCCATTCATTGGCAAGAGTATAAAGCATGGCGTAATTATACTAATGCAGCAATAAAAAATGAAAAGAAGGCTTACTTCGGATACAAATTTCGCACTTCCAATTTAAAGGACACCTGGAGAGAATTGAGACGTATGAATGTTATTAACAGAGTAATACCAACTATCCCTGATGAGTTAGCAGATCCAAACTATATCAATAATTTTCTTGTAACCTCGATTCAGCAAGTTGATAACAACACTAAACACGAATGGACTAGCTTTTATAATTCTAATACGAAGAATAATATACCCAACAGTTTTGCTTTTTCTAGAGTTAATGAAGAAGAAGTTAGTAAAATAATTAATAATGTATCCACCAAGGCGACTGGATCCGACGGTATTAACATAACCTTTATAAAATTATGCTGTCCATATATAGTTCCGTTAGTCATCAATTATTGTTTAGAAAATAGGGTGTATCCTTCTTGCTGGAAAGAATCTCTAATAAAATCAATCCCAAAGATTTCTAACCCAACTGAATTTAAAGACCTCAGGCCTATAGCAATCCTCCCAGTCTTGTCTAAGGTGCTAGAAAAAATAATTGAAAACCAACTGCGGGACTATCTCAACAACAATCAGTTAATGCCTCTACATCAATCAGGTTTCCGTAAACAACACAGTTGCTTATCTGCCCTTTTAAACGTTACAGGTGATATTATTGGCCAAGCTGACATCGGTAAAATCAGTGCATTGGTTCTGTTAGACTTTAGTAAGGCCTTCGACACACTCGACCATGATATATTATTAGCCATATTACACTTCGTGGGCCTCGCTGAACAGTCTATACTGCTTTTTAGAAATTATTTGAGTGATCGTGTACAATCTGTGGTTGTTAATAATAAAGTATCTGATAAAGTTAGAATGTCAACCGGAGTACCTCAAGGATCTATTCTGGGTCCACTTCTTTATACTCTCTATACGCTGAACTTTGAAACTTTTATCAACCATTGTAAATATCATTTCTATGCAGACGATACGCAGCTGTATTACTCTTTTATACCGTCTGAGGCTATTAATTGTTGCCAGAAAATTAATAGTGACTTAACAGCTCTGTCCACTATTGCGACAGGTCACTCTTTAAAGCTAAATGGCTCTAAGTCTTCCGTTCTACTTTTGTCTTGGATGAAGTTATTCACTCAATGCATATTTGCATAAACAATGAACCTCTTTTTGTTACTAGAGAAGCTAAAAGCCTGGGTGTAATATTAGACTCTGGTTTGAGATTTAAATCATTTGTAAATTCAATGTTGAGAAAATCGTTTGCAAATCTAAAACTTCTATACGATAGTCGGCATATCAAGTAAGCAAATCAAGATGCTACTGTGTGAGTCTATGGTCTTGTCTCAATTTAACTACTGTGATGTTCTTTATAATCCTTGTATAGACAGTACTGATACATCCAGAATCCAAAGAATGCAAAATGCTTGTGTCCGATTTATATACGGCATTAAAAAATATAATCATATATCTCCCGCTTTCAAGAGTCTGAAGTGGTTCCCAATGAAAACTAGACGAAATTATCATGCAATCTGTTTTTATCATAAGTTGATTTCTACAAAAACTCCTCCGTATCTCTATAATAAAATAACATTTAGGACGGACGTGCATAATGTTAATATACGAAATAAAGGTTTATTATCTATGCCCAGACATAGAACCGCTTTCTTTGAACGGTCCTTCTCCCATAATATAGTCAAACTATATAATGATCTAAGTAATACCTCAGCAGCAATGTCAATGCCAATGTCGCTTTACAAATTTAGGATATCTCTCAAATCTTACTTTTTAAATAGTCAAGTTTAAGATACTTCTCTATTATTTGTTGATTTTTTATATGCTATATATTTTCTTTTTAGTCCCCACATCTATTTTAAAATATATATTTTTTTAGAATCGTTTATTCTCTTTAGGATGCGCGGAAGAACAGTACCCTGCTGATGCAGCGAACTGAGCGTTATTCCTATTTGTCTATATGTAATATGTGTCTGTAATAAATAGTAAACATTATTGTACTATATAGATAAATAAAATTATTATTATTATTATTATTATTATTATTATTATTATTATTATTATTATTATTATTATTATTATTTATCATTTTTTCAATGCATTAATGCCATAATTGCTAGCAAGCAGTTGAAAGTTGCACATCGAATGCATTTCTGATACAAATATTTTCTTTTTCCTTGTTTGAATATACATAATTTTGATAAACATGTCTGAAATAAAGCGTTGAAATTTTATTTTTAAAGATTAATATTTGCATTAATAATTCAAGAACAACACGATATGTTATCATACGTTGTTATTTTAGGTTGCGCACCATTGTTTACCTTTGGTGCTAGTTCCATGGTAGCTTAGTTTATAGACGGTTTTTCCTATTAAAATCCTTATTTTCACACTAGCCTCGAAAAGAAATAACTGTTGGATGATTAAAATTTGTTATTATTAAATAACAGTAAATTATATAATTTTAATAAAATTGCCAGTATTATTCGAATAGCAAATAACCGGATAATATTTTTAAAAATATTGCCATATCTCTCCTCGATTATATGAGCATTATTGCCCATCAATCTCCATCGCAAATCCATCATCAATAAAGAGGAAATCTGATTCTGTAAATTGCATTTTTTTCGTAAGGATTTAAGGGGAGATTCCGATAAATTATTTTTCTCTGCTTGTTACTAGATCGGTATCGGAAAAGTACAAAAATATAAGTTTCTAAAATGTATTGAATCTAGAATTGGGGAAAAAGTAGTTAAACTGTGTACCTCAGTAGTGATTATAATGTTTATGTAAAGTAAAATACTAAATATTGTGTTCACGTTGAATGAATGTGAACAATAAATACCATTTAGTATTCATATTTGTAATATTACTATTACTATTATTGTTATATAATAGCAAGAACAGAGGCAAAGCCTATTTAGTCCAATAAAATGTACAAAATGACAGATAACAGCTTTTAAAGTAACAGTAAAATAAATAGCTAACATAAAAGAAAAAGAACAAATAAGTATGTGAACAGAATACCAAAATAACAATACAAATCACAGCTAACTAACGGAACAGGTCATAAACCGCACACGAAAATATACTAAATTTAACCTAAATAAGTCTCCAAAAGTTAAACTGTAATGATTATTTAGAATCTTGTGCATTGGATAAGATCACCACATAGACGTCTCACATTAGTACAAGCAATTTTCAAATTATCCAAACGGTGATGATATGGAAGAGATCTAAATTTGGGGATCCATTTTGTGAATTTTCTCTGCCCGCTCTCTATCAGGTTAATATCTTTTATCAGGTAAGGGGACCATATGTTCACGCAGTATTCCAGATGCGGACGAATACATAATTTATATAATTTTAAGAAGACCTGATCGTTTGAGCTCTGCAAACACTTATTTAAAAGATAAGAAACGGAGTTGGCTTTTTTTACAATGGTGTTCAGACCAAGTGAGACTGGAATTGATTACTACACCCAAATCATTCTGGTTTTCGACAGTTGCTATAAGTTGACCTTGACCGAAAGTATATGTTGACTTGGGATTATTTTTACCAATATGTATAGCAGTACACTTATTTAAATTCAGAGGGATGAGCCAATCATAGCACCAGTGCTCGATAGAATTAATATCATCTTGTAGAGTCTGATGGTCTTGTGGTGCATTTCCAAATATCTCAGTATCATCGGCATACAGTGCATGCTGCGATTTGAGCTGTAGTGAGAGATCAGCCAGTCTTTCATAATTTGTCGTACCATAAACATCGTTCAGTCACTCCTAAAATAAACAAAAGCCAGTCAAAATTAAATAAATAAATGTATACGTAGTTACCAGTTTTCAAACGTCAAAACAGCAAGTGGTATTCTGACAACTGTCAAAAGTGAAAATTTGCCAGCAATTAAAAATTTCTCAACAATTCAAATATTCACTGAGATTTATATGATGGGAATAAGTGTCATTTAATCAAAAGTGCAAGGTATAAATTTCCAATTAAAAACTAGTGAAGTGCTGTGAGAAAATACAGCGACAGGCGAAGTACAAATCCAATCAACCTTTGGAATATCAAGTATATGGAACCAGTTCTTCGATCTAGATCATACAAAACCTAACATCGACCAGAACGAGGTTCAGGACATCTGGATGGCATCTCCGAAACCAGAAATACACTAAAGCGATACGTGATACTTCTATAAATTGGCTAATTTAGAAATTTCATCGTACGAATTCGTATATAACAATCAAACTTATAGCTATAAAAATTCTGTTTTAAAATACCAAAGTCGGCTAAATATCAAAATTTCACCTTCTAAATTAGTATAAGATAAAGTAGAAGATATAGGATAATAAGTAATAATACAATTTGTCAATTGTCTGCAAAATTAGATATGCAATATATTTTGTTCATTTCATGTTAAAAAAAAATAAAAGACACTTTCACACATAACAAAAACATAACAATATATATTGTTATGATTTTTCTTAGGGTAACATAAAACATAAGAAAAGGAACAAAATTGTAAATTTTTGGTAAAAATTGAAATATTTACCAGTAGTATAGAGAAAACTGGCATAAAAAAGATGTGGAACACAGAAAATGAGTAAAACGAAGGATACATTTAAAGTAGAATAACTTTCGTAGTAATATAAGTTAAAATCGTTAAATGAAACGCTTCAAAATGTCAAAATTATGTTAAAAGATCAATTTAAACATTAAATAGTTGATAAAATGCACTCATGCAATATAAAAAAGTTAAAAACCATTGTAAAGAACAATTTAGTAAAGTTAGATTTCAAACTGTACACTGTACAAATTTTGACAAGTTGAACGACGGGTGGAAAAGGAATTTCACACATAAATGAGTAACAGGCAATACATCTTTTATAAAATTAAAACATATAGGTATGAACCTACAGCAAGTATTTATGAGTGGAATTAAACCTGAGTCAGTGTAAAAAGTTTCATATAGCATTTAAGAAATGACAGATTTATATATCGTCAGAAATTGTAAAATTGTAGATTTAAGAATGTTGTGGAACTGCAAATTAGTTAGACCTTCTTATCATCATAAACTGTATTGAGATTCCAACCCAAGTTCAAATTAGTGTGTAAACTTTAAAAGTTTTCTATGAATCGACAAACCTAAAACATTTCAATCGTTAAGTGTCATAAACAGGTAAAAGACTGTTAGAAAAGTGAAAAAGGGTAAATATTAAAGACAGCGAATGGACATATAGTCAGAAAATTAAGATATATAACCTAATTTAGCTAAAATGTTCAAAATTGAGTAAAATTCGGTTAGAATCAGAAAGTTAACGTAGAAAGATGTTATAGGTGTTAAAAGCTTCAGAAAAATTAAGAGAATCTAAACACATATGTAAAGATCGTGCAGATTAAAAATGCATAAAGTCAATATTTTGCAAATAAAAATAGGCAAAAGTTTAGTTTGAAGTTTCCATAGAAACACATCATTTGTTTTATGTTTAATAAAAACAAAAATCGGGCTCGCAGTAGTTAGTCTCTTATAAGTTACCGAAGTAGAAACATCGTTAGTCTGGTACCTAAAATAACAAGTGAATATCAATAAAAATCAATAAGTTTTTGAAAATTACCTATCCAGCCATCTGAAACGTCAAACGTCAGTCACATCAAGTAATGTCAAACGTCATATTCACACAATATCCATACATGGTTAAAATCCATGCAAGTTTAAAACCACATCGAGCAGTAAACATAAATCGACACTAAATGAACAATTTAAAATTTAGTGAAATAAATAAAAATTGGAAAATAAATAAAAACTGGTAACTGGGGCTTGATTTTTGAAAACAGGAGAACTGATTCTCCAGAGAAAAAATTCACCTGACAAATTTCTCTTAAAAACTTAAATACTTATTTTTGAACGTTGAAGGAATCCAATTCTCTAGAGAATTTAATTTATGCCGTATGTCGAGGATATATTTGCAACTGACCAATCAGCGGGCAGAGTTTTCTTCAATATTTTAGTGCCTTTATTGGCGACCCTGATGTTTACTCACTTGATTTGAATTTGAAATTTGTTTTGTAAATGTCATCATTTGCGTAGTAATTTAATAGTATATTAATTTGAATAGAAGTATATTTGAAAATACGAAAAATTTAATATTATTATAATTATGATGAAGCGTGCGTTCATGTCGGAAGCGCAAAAAAAAATTAATTAATATGCTTAGAAACAACGAAGAACTTTTAAAGTCAAAGTTTTCATCAACTTTTACCCACAAAAAGGCCCAAGAACAATGGTCAGATATTGCTGAAGCTTTAAATGCTATGCCAGGAGCAAATAAAACTTGGGTGCAATGGAAAAAGGTAAAAAAATCTGATATTGCTATTTGTTTATTTAAAAATATTTCTTTCCTAGACTTCGGGAGATTTAAAAAAAAATGCCAAAAAGAAGAATTCAGAGGTAATCCATTTTATGAGGGGTACAGGTGGTGGACCACAGCAACAAATATCAACAACAGAGGATGAAGAGGCAGTGATGGAATTACTTGAAACCACTGCTGTGGAAGGTGATGAAAATGTCATGGAGTCAAGCGCTTATGTATGAGCCCTAGATAATTGTAATAATCTCTTGTTGATTTCTATTTTATGTGGTTTTTATACAAACATAAAATTTTAAAAAAATAATAGGAAATCTACTAGTAATATATTTGTCATGATTAAAATAAAATATGGGTATACTTAATTATATAGCTTAATATTATTAAATAATATGACAATTTTTTCACAGTCACTTCCTGAACCTATTGACAATATTGAATTTCAAATTTTGCCAATACGACCGAGCATTAGCAGTTCTGAACAGCCACAAACTGAGTATTCCGCAGTTCAAGTAGAAAAAAATAAACCAGTTTTTCTACTTCCTACTATAACCAGTCAAAAAAAGGACCACCAAAAAACGACACTGAAGGCACGAAATCTGGAGAGTTCCCTCAAAGCATCAGAAGAGTTATTGACGCAAAATGAGAAAATTCAGGAAAAATATTATGAAGCAAAACTGAAAATACAAAGCGAGAGACTGGAAATAGAAAAAGAAAATTTAAAATGTAGGAAGGAAGAAATACAATTGAAGAAGGAGGAAACAGAATTGAAAAAGGAGGAACTAGAATTAAAGAAGGCTGAAATTTCTGTAAAAAATAGAATAGCAGATGCTCTGGAAGAATTGATATAAAATATAGGTTTATGTATAGTTACTTATTATATTATATTGGTCTTATATTTTTCATTACATTTTTTAAGGTTTAACTTTTTCAATTTAAAACAATTTTTTTTAATGTCTGTTGAATTTAGAATGTTTTTTTTTTCTGTAGTAATTTTTTCACAAGTATTACAGGTTTTTAGTAAAAAAATAAAGTTCACGTCCTTACTTACACACACAGATTCCTTTCTAATACCTGATTTATACATCGATATCTAATAGCATGTGCCATCATCCACAAGTGGAGATTTTAAAGATATAAAAATGTTTTTATTAGTTATTTTGTATTCTAAAATAGTTATTTACAATTCTACTTTGCAACCGTTGTGCAGCAACAAGGTCAGGATTTCTGGCTTCAGCGGGGGGATGATGCTCGTTTTCAAATATTCCTAAATCATTCACATTATCACCATCTTCCTCGTGTGGATCTGGCATATTATGCATAATGCATAGATTGTGAAGTACTATACAAGCATTTACTATGAGTGATGCTTTTGTTGGACTATAGTGTAGAATACGGTGCTTTAGTAAACAACGAAACCTCATTTTTAATAAACCATTGGTTCTTTCTATCAGTGATCTAGCTCGTTTGAAAGCAACATTGTATGCATATTCTGCAGTACCAGGTACAGGGTCTCTGATAGGTGTTTGGAGCCATGGTCGTAAGGCATATCCTGAATCTCCTTTAAAAAAGTACTATAAGTATCTCTTTTCACAATTGATAAATATGTTACCTATTAAATAAAAACCTTCATATATCCGATTCAAATTTATAATTTCTCTCGATATAACAGAGTTATTCCAAATATAAGAATCATGTGTGCTGCCTGGAAATCTTGAATTAACATTGATGATTTTCAAATTATCATCACAAATTAATTGTACATTCAATGAATGGTATTGCTTCCGATTCACATAAATGTGCTCAGGATGTATAACATTATGCACAGGAGGAGGAAAAATAGCAACGTGAGTACAGTCTATCACTCCTATAATGCCTGGTTTATTATATTTATCAAAAAATCTGGAATGGATAAAAAATTATTTTTAATTATCTATGNCAGGGGCTTGATTTTTGAAAACAGGAGAACTGATTCTCCAGAGAAAAAATTCACCTGACAAATTTCTCTTAAAAACTTAAATACTTATTTTTGAACGTTGAAGGAATCCAATTCTCTAGAGAATTTAATTTATGCCGTATGTCGAGGATATATTTGCAACTGACCAATCAGCGGGCAGAGTTTTCTTCAATATTTCAGTGCCATTATTGGCGACCCTGATGTTTAGTCACTTGATTTGATTTTGAAGTTTGTTTTGTAAATGTCATTATATTCGTCAGGGAGACTAGACATCTCCATGATATTCGTAGTAATTTAATATAACTTCAATTTGAATAGAAGTATATTTGAAAACACAAAAAATTTAATATTATTATAATTATGATGAAGCGTTCGTTCACGTCGAAAGCGCAAAAAAGAAATTAATATGCTTAGAAACAACGAAGAACTTTTTAAAATGAAAGTTTTCTTCTACTTTTACTCACAAAAAGGCCCAAGAACAGTGGTCAGATATTGCTGAAACTTTAAATGGTTTAATTAATGTTGTCGCGGATGGTTTACAATTTCTGCAGCTTGCAAATTATTCATTATATTTAGATTTAATAATAAATTATTTGGATCCATTACAAATTCCAAATTTTAAATGATTACGCACCTTCGAACAGCGAATGAATGAAGTGACAATTCGCGCATGAGCATGAGATGACATTTGGATTCAAACTATTCGGAGAAAACGCCAATTCCCCCGACAAAGAAAATTTCAAAAATCACATTATCTGCGTGTCAAGAGAAAATGACGTAATTTTCTCTAATGAACTAATTCTCCTGTTTTCAAAAATCAAGCCCCTGGTAGCAGCACAGTGTTTGCAGTCACGTACAAACTTCAAGACGTCAACGTAGCAATCTCCAGGATTAGCGAATAGCAGACAGACCGATCGTATATCCAGAGTTGAATAGGAAACCTGCTCAACGACATAGAGTATTGTGAGTTGTATAAAGGTGCATTGGCCAAATAATAAATTCAAATATAAACCCAAATATTAAAAACGTAAATTTCAAAAACAATCTTATATGCATATTACTTAAAATTAAATTTTCATTTTTATTAAATCTTGACATGTCGACTTCTAAATATCAAATCATAACATTGCAATTTTAGATTGAAAGGGGGAAAATCTGAATAATCATTTTATTTAGACTAAGCATAAAAAATTGTCAATTATAAAGTTACAGTTAAAAAATTTTTGTAATATATTTATATTTGTGAAACTTCAAAAATATCTTTCATTTTAAAACAATTTAAGTAAAATACAAAAAAATAAATTACAGCGAACCACACCCTGAAGTTGAATCAGCTCTACTCAGTAAAAACAAATTCAGTAATAGAAAATCTAAATACAAACATTTATTGTGACGCCCAAATAAAAATTAAAATTATAATAAATCAAATAATAAAATTTAAAATTTAAGACCCGTCGATTTTAGATTAAAGGGGGACATTCTTTGCTGGTATTTTTGACTCCGCCACTTTCACCCCCAAGTAAGGGTAAAAATCACCCCAAAATGTTTAAATGGCATTGGAGGTTGAGTAATATTTCATTTGAAAGCTCTTACAATTCTCTTTACAACAGACTTTAAATTTTATAAGTCCGCCCAATACTTTGAAAAAAATTTACATTTTAAAATTTAAATTATGTTTAGTTGCTTACTTACTACTTAGTTGATTAAATGTTCAGACTGATGACCGCCCGCTTCCATACAAGAATAAAGATTTTGTTCGAAACGTTCGTGCACATTCGAAGCATTTCCGGAGTGATTCGACGGCATTCGTCGACGATTCTTTGACGGAAATCTTTCAGCGACGCTGGCTGTGTTTTGTAGATTTTACTTTCTAGATATTCCCACAAAAAGAAATAGAGGGGCGATAAATCCGGTGATCGTGGAGGCCACTCAATGCTGCCTCTTCTCCCAATCCAATTCCGTAGAAAACGTTGGTTCAAATACTGACGGACAATTAACGCATAATGCGGAGGAGCACCATCCTATTGAAAAATCAAATAGTCTTCATCATACTCTGGAACATTTTCAATAATTATCAGTGAATGCAGGGTCAATAGCGTCTTCCAGTAATTGCAAATACATTTAGCCAGTCAATAAATTACCAGGTAGAAAAAAAGGACCCACCAACCGGTCACTGAAAATTCCAGCCCATACATTCAATTTTTCCGGTTGCTGTGTATGCACCTCGTGAAAAACTCTTGGGTTTGAATCGGACCAATAGCGGCAATTGTGACGATTTACCGTCCCGTTCAAGAAAAAACTGCATTTATTAGAAAAACAGATGTTAAAAAGGAACTGTGGATCGTTCCTTGCTCGATCACTCATTATTTCGCAAAATTGCAAACGGCGGTGATAATCATCATCATGAAGTTCCTGGACTAAATGTATATTGTATGGATGGAATTTATTCTTCTTCAAAATGGTTTGTATGCTAGTTCGATTGACTCCAAACAGAGATGCCAGCTGCCTTGTACTTATTCTAGCATCAAGATGAATTTGTCCCAAAACTGTAACTTCACTAGCTTCACTAACTATAGGTTTTCCAATTTCTCGTTTTTTATTGGCTACGTTACCTGTCTCTTAAAATTTTTTTACTAACTCTAGAACATACCTCCTTCTGACATGTGATCTTGATGTGGTTCATTAAATAGCTGAGCTCTTCTATTCGCATATTTATTGTTCATAAAGTAAAGCGAAATGATATATACCCTTTCCGCAATGGAATAAATCATAGTGTTTAATTTTCAAAAACACAATTAAATAGACTACCAACCAACGCCAACGCTTCCAAATAATACTAGAAAATAATTTAGAATCCACTAATTTTACATACATTGTGTATAGCATTCATTTCTGTTTTTTACGATTGTGTTTTTTTTTACGAAAGTGATAACAAAACGCCAAAAACCAATGTAACGCAAGAAATACTAAATTTATACCATTGGCGTACTTAACTCGAATGACTGACATTTTTACCGTTACTAATTGTTTGTACATAAGTTTCAACTTTAAAATCAAAAGTCTTAATAAGTATTGGGCGGAATTATAAAATTTAAAGTCTGTTGTAAAGATAATTGGAAGAGCTTTCATAAGAAATATTACTCAACCCCCAATGCCATTTAAATATTTTATTTTACCAGCAAAGAATGTCCCCTTTAATCTAAAATCGACGGGTCTGGGCGTTTTTCTACAATCTTGACACAGTTCCAGAAAATGGCTGTGTTTCGTTTTCAGTTGGCCACTTTGTATATAAATAAAGTATATCTTTGTGTACATTATATAAAACTCTCATCTTCATTTAAAGTTATTGAAGAGTATAAGAAACACACATGCATCCAGTTCGTAACTTACTATTTAATACCTATATAAATACTATATTTTGTTTTCAGTTAAATGTTCTCAAGAAGTGCTCATTGCTCTCGAAATGATTCAAAGATACCACTTCAAAATGCATAAATATGCGAGAACTAGAGTAAAATTTTCATCCAGAAAAACTCTTCACATAAATGAAGATGGCAGTAAAACTTTTCTTAGAAAATACATTAATAGTGTTTTTCCTTATACGAGTATGTACTTAATTATTTTAAATTAGAAGTCAATTTCATGGAAAAAAACGTATCTCATTTGTCTTAGATAAATACATATTGTTTATTTAATCAGTCCTTACAGTTAAAGAGGTCTTAGATTAATACAAGCTTTATGTGGTCTTCGAGAGAATGAAAACGTATTTGGTAGCTCATTTTTAAATTTAAACATTGATTTAAACAATCTAGATGTCTGCGTAAAAAGGTTAGGCAAAGATATTTTTGATGTTTCCTGTATTCTTCGATAACGTAAAAGTTAATAATACATCCTGAAAATGTACACTCAATCGTGTAGCTGGACACAATGTATCATGGATGTTTAAGTTCATTTACATTTTATATAAAAATCATTATAAGTATATAAAAATCCTATATGAATTTCCACAATATTTATGAGTGCAACCATTAATGATATAAGCATTAGAATTGCGGAAGAAATGAAAATACTTTTGTTATGAGATCATCAGGGTAATTTTTTTATATAAAAAAGTGTGTAAAGGCCGCTGCTGAGTATCTCTATACATCTTGAGGGATGTAGGTAGACGTTTTTTCACCGCAACTCCAAACACCGATACATCGACACGTATTACGAAACAATCTTTATCAATCTTCATCACAATCAATCATCTATATTATACTTGAGGCTCGGCAATATAATTCCGACAAAATCATTTCTTCTGGTGCAAACGTAACGAGCTTTAGAACCCATGTTTTACGTTATTCTTAGAAATAGACAGAAGAATTTATAAAACTCACGAACGCTTGAATTCAGTAAAACTGTACCACCAATAAATCAATACGTCTGGCAGATATAATGAATATGAATATTTAAAACCTTTCTGATTTAATTGAAGCATTAAACTGTTAATTATGCGTAATTGCCACTTTGATTCTCTCTACACAAATAAATAATTATTTATCAATTATAATTTATCGAGTCCACAAATCGGTAATATGTACGTAAATATTCATTTTTCCTTAATATTGTTCAGAAAAAATTGTACAATTACGCAAGCACACAAAAAAGTCCAAACCAAAGAGACCCACTCATCATTTTCGATCTTGTTCAGCGCACACGATCCCTGTAGTTAAAATTCATGACTTGCCGATGAATTTCGGAGAAAAGTGAAAATTTTGGGTGAAAGCGCCCAAATTAGGGGTCAAAATCGATTTTGTCCAAATCATTTTCAATAGTATTTTAGCCAGTTTTCAAGCAAATAGTAGATTTTCTGTGAAATATCGAGGTCATGGAAAAATTTTACTAACGTAGTCCAAGCATTATAGAGAAATACTTATAGAAATTATTACCTGGACAAAAAAAATATGACCGTATAGGAAATTAAATTTTAAATTGAGTTTCTTGTTCTATAAACTCGATCCAATATGGCGAACATGTTTAAAAAAAATCGCAAAGTTGAAAAAAACGATTTTTCTAAAATAACTAAAAAAAAATTGCACGGATTGAAAAATTTTAAATGGGAAAGTTGTAGGTTTTAAAAAGACCTATCGACCGATTATTTGAAAGTATCGATTGCTTTGTTACTTTTCGAGATATATCGAAAAAACCGTTCAAAATCTTCTCTTTTCTCTTCTTCTATAACTCGTTTACATTTACGTGCCCATATTTGCTATTTACTGCAAGCATAGCCCGCGGCAAGCCAAAAAAGTACATTTTTGAAAAATTTAAAAATATTAATTATTTTTCGAGATATATCGATTTTTTGAAAAAAAGGCGCTCTCGAAAATTGGCTAGATCTTCTCAGCGGATAGCCCTACAGTAACGATTTTCGGTTTATTTTCTTCGTAAAGAGTTATATTATCATGCTGTTAAAAAATGTTGACGATTTTATTAATTTTAAGGATCAAAAAATGACTGAAAAAGTTGCACTTTTTTTGGGTATGTTTTTTTCAAATAACTATTTCAATTTTTATTATTTTTTTGTACTTAATCTGGGGTAGCTAAACACGAATATTATAGCATTTTCGCCTTAGAAGCAAAATAGACCCGTAAATGTTTAGTTTTCTTTCTTTAAAAGTCATTTTCATAAAATAAAAATTGAAATAGTAATTTGAAAAAAACATACCCAAAAAAGTGCAACTTATTCAAAGTCATTTTTTGATCCTTAAAATTAATAAAATCGTCAACATTTTTTAACAGCATGATAATATAACTCTTTACGAAGAAAATAAACCGAAAATCGTTACTGTAGGGCTATCCGCTGAGAAGATCTAGCCAATTTTCGAGAGCGCCTTTTTTTCAAAAAATCGATATATCTCGAAAAATAATTAATATTTTTAAATTTTTCAAAAATGTACTTTTTTGGCTTGCCGCGGGCTATGCTTGCAGTAAATAGCAAATATGGGCACGTAAATGTAAACGAGTTATAGAAGAAGAGAAAAGAGAAGATTTTTAACGGTTTTTTCGATATATCTCGAAAAGTAACAAAGCAATCGATACTTTCAAAAAATCAGTCGATAGATCTTTTTAAAACCTACAACTTTCTCATTTAAAATTTTTCAATCCGTGCTATATTTTTTTAGTTATTTTAGAAAAACCGTTTTTTTCAACTTTGCGATTTTTTTTAACCATGTTCGCCATATTGGATCGAGTTTAAAGAACAAGAAACTCAATTTAAAATTTAATTTCCTATATGGTCATATTTTTTTTGTCCAGGTAATAATTTCTGCAAATTTAACATTAATCCGTGACAGAATGCTTGGACTAACGGCATCGTGTTCAAAATACTACGAAAGTGAAATTTGGTCCATGGTACATCCAAAAAAGATGGGATACAAAAACCTAAATTCCTTAAACTATTATTACATAGAAATGTTGAAAGTCTTCCTTCATAAACTTTCAGACATTTCCTCATTTATACTCTATGAACTGTAAATTAAGAAGTTGATGGAGAACTTTTAACACAATATAACAGAACAATATATTAAAATGAAAGTATAAGGTAGCTTCTAAACGCTTTTAATACTTTTTTTATTTTCAGGTAAGTAGGAGTAGACTTAGGGGCTAGATCGTGGTGAGTACTCCTTATTATACAAATTGGCATTGATTTCTTGAAAAATCTATTAGCTCCTTGAGTTAATAATTGTTTGAAAAATACTACACTACAATTAATTTTACCAAGTTGTATTCTATGTAACTATGACGGGAAAATCGAATTTGCTGTTTACGTATCCAGTTGATGGGAGAACTACCCTGCATCAAACTAAAGTATTTTGTATTTCAAGAAGAGAGCTATACATGGTAATATTACATATATTTGAATTCAATATAATTATGATATATTTATTTCAAATTCTCAATAAATTAAAAAGATAATAACCGACAACACTGATAGTGTACTGACACCACAGTCCGTAAAGAAACTGTCGCCGCATAAGTCAATCAGCCAATAAAAAACAAATACGTCACCAAATTCCTCAGTTTATCTTCGTTCAAACGTCATCTCTTTCTAACTCATTGCATATCCCATAAGAAAATACGAGGCAAATTTAAAACTGTCACTTTTCTTGTACCACACTCCTTTTAACATAAAATAATAAATTTAATCAATTATAGATTATTAATTAACAGATAATTTGAGTCTAAAATGTTGCTTTTACCTATATACAAACTGAACCTCTACATTGGAATTTGGAAATAAAAGGATGAAATATGAAATGTTTTAAATACACACCACGATCGGTTACCATTTTTGGCGTTCGGTTACATAATTAACCTAAAATTTGTGTTAATTTTATTACAGATATCTATTAATATCCATAAACTCTAATAAAATGAAGAGGGGAAGTGTGTATATATATATATTGAAATGAACACACTGTATCTCAAGACACAACACCGAGAAATAGCATAGAAAATTTTCATGAAATTATAATGTAGAATAAAATAAAGACATAAAGTACTTTTAAAGTAAAATAAAAAGCTCATTTCATAGTTATTTTATATATAAACTAAAACATTATCAGTGAAAATTTTAAATAATATGTTTTTAAATGATAAGCATGTCAAGAAAATAAATTTTGGGTACGAAGTAGAAGCATTGAAGTAAAAGAAAATGCCACAAGAAGGGCCAATTTAGAGATTTTATGAGTAAATTAATGTTAAATATTCTAGTACAAAAGAAAGTTCAAATATTATGACATCAGAAACACATAGGCTAGAAGTTTCTTATAAAAAATTTGTCATGCAAAATATCATATAAAAATTTCTTGTAAATTAGTATTAAGACGTATAAAAGCTACTAAGCAGTTATAAAATATAAATTACGCCGTAAGTTAATTAAAATCAAATTAATCGCAATATGCTGGAGAAATTGCGCAGTTAGAAAATGATAACAGGGATACGAGCAACCAATGGCAATAGGCCAAATCAGTGAATTTACCTGGTACCGGAAAAACAAAAAAATATCGTGAGAAGTCAACAAGCTGAGAGAGTGGCGAAAGGAGATTCTAGAGACTGGTGAGGGGTGCATGTTGTCCTGTGGCTCCCCAAACAACATCAAAAACACCAGGAAGCACTCTACACAGACCCAACAGCCATC
>NW_019416540.1:278583-342266 GCF_000390285.2 Anoplophora glabripennis | reverse complement strand
GTCTCGAATTTCTTCACATAAAAGTGATATTAGATTAAGACCAGATGCTTGTGCACTTTCACAACATGTTAATTCTACAGGACATAAAATGGATTTTGAAAATTTTAAAATTTTAACAACAGAAAAGGATTATTCTAAAAGATGTTCTTTAGAAATGTTTTATATTAACCAGGAAGAAAATACTCTAAATAAAAAAACAGATACAAAAGATATTAACATTATATTTTCCAACATACTTTCTATAGATAAAAATCTAAATCATAGCACTAGTAATACTAACACTAATATTAATTCTATATAAATATAAAATAATTTTTGTTTTTGTTTTCCTAAATTTATGAATGTCATTTGATGTAAATGTCCAAAATCTGTCAATCTGTATATAAATATCAATAACTCAGTTTCTTGTAAGTAATCCACATTTATATTGTAAATTATTATTATTATATCTATAACTTATAGTGTAACTGAAGAAGCAATAAAATATTGCGAAAGCTTTTACGTAGAAAATAGAGTTTCATCTAAAAAATAGGCTTTAATCCCTTAATCGCTTTAATAATAGAAGATTTTAAATATATATACAAAAGCCACGAATATCTTTTCTATATATATATATAAACAATATGGACCTATCTTAAAATTCTCTTGCCTCCAAAATAAAAAATGTGTACAATTTATATGATCTTATTGTATCTGCTTTTGTCTTTAGTTAAATTTCAAATAACTTAACCAAAGTACTTTAAATCTTTATAATAGGCTGCAACTTAATTTATTTTTGTACGTGCTAACTACAGTTATCATATTTATCCACAGAGCACCTAGAGTGTACATTTCCTATCCCAAAGCACGGGAACCGATGAAGCCAAATTGCGGGGAAGTAGAGAGTGTGAAGTAATCTGAGCGGGCATACTTTGAGCAGGTTCGGATTAAGGCAGTATTTTTATACTTATGACAAATAGTTATTTTTCAAGTTTGTAATTCACAAAATAATATAATTTGTCTTGCTTATATTAAATAAACCTACAAAATAATTTAAATATATTTATTGTCCATTAAGTAATACTAATTTATTTAATATTTTTCTTTTAGTAGATTTCACTGAATTAAATATTTTAACTTGATGATGATTTATTATCACATCGATATACTTTTCACATACAGTCCTCACAAGTTCTTATTCATATTTTTTAAATAAGTTTTTTAATACATGATACACACTTTTATTTTTCTGTAGCTTGAGTGTACTGTTTTTATAGAAGTTATTAAAAAAATATATTATTATTTTTTCTATTTCTTAAATTGTCATTTTTCTGAAACATAATGATAAAATTAGTTTAACTAATGCAAAATGTAACGGCATATATTTTTAATATACGAATATAAACATTAAAATTCCTAAAGCTATTATTAAGATTTTTATAACTTGGATAAAAAATAAAATTCTAACATTACTTTAAAATATTTATTGGCCTTTAAATATTGTAACTTTATTTTGTACATGTCGTTTTGTAACTTTTAGAGAGTTAAATATTTTTGTTTTGTGATTTATTCTTATATCTACATATTTTTCGCAAATAGCTCTAATAAATTCTAACACATAATTAAGTTAATGTCTAACAGCGACTGAGAGCGCGAGGCTGGCAAGGCTGAGGTTTGGCTGACGGTTGGCTTCACCGGCTTGCCTCTACAGTACTGTCTATTTTATCTATGTATTTATCCTTTTACAGTTAATGTTCCGAATTAAAAAAGTCAAGTTTTTACAAGTAAACTATACGTCAGTAGTAGTTTTTAGCCTTGAAAAAGTTTTTTTTCGGTGTTCGGAGTTAAATGGAGGAATGAAAGGAAAGGAAGAAGACGAAAAGTTATTCGCACATAACTTTTGATATAACATTTAATTTTAAGAAAAATTGTCAAGTTTACAAATATATTAAAATCATATTTCGACGATAGATACTAGAAAATTTCCAATCGCTTTTCTAACAATCACATAAATTTGTTATACAACAATAACATTAAATATAGTCTATTTGAAGTGAATACAATCAGTTAAACTAGAAATTTAACATTTAACCTGTTTTCTTGATGATAAACTTAATAGCTCTGCTTGAAGATCGTGTTCAAAGTTTGAGTCTTCAAAATGTGTACTACAAATATGTCCAGTTATATGATTAATCAAAGCGCGTCTTTTGCACCGTTCCACCCATATCTTTCTAAGTTTTTTATCCTTAGGAAACACATTAAGATTTTTAAATTGTCTTGTTTAGTATTATAAAAATTATTATTGCAAATTGCAACACTACACCTCACTTCTGGCATTTTTTAATTACGCGCTAATGGAGATATTTAGTGACATGCGGTTGGCAGCATTGCATAGCACATAACCTCCTTTATAACCACGTATTCTTGGATTGTTGATATCTCATTTAGTTTTCGTGATATTGTTATTCGAGTGCAACGTGTTTAAGCGTTAGTGACGATTTTTGAAATGTGCGATTTTCTGGAACAACGATACGACTTAAAATTTTGCGTGAAACTGGGGGAAAGTTTCACGGAAACGTTTCAACTTTTGAAACCAATTTACGGAGATGGTGCTCTGGGTCATGCGTATTGTTACGATGGTAACTTCAACTGATGATTCTCACGTTCAGAAACTCAATGATCTGGTGCGTGCAAATCGCCGATTGACTGTTAAAGAAATTGCAATTGAAATCAATTGGGTCATGCCATAAAAGTTTGACTGAAAAATTTAACATATATCGAATTGGAGTAAAATTTGTACCTGATTTGATGAGCGAACAACAGAAAGAAAATCTTATGGAAGTTTGTCACAACTCCTGGAACAATCCAATGACTATGTAACATTCATACAAAGGATCATAACAGGAGACAAAAGCTACGATATTGAGACAAAAGTTCAATCACAATGTTTTGGCAAAGGATCTCCACGCTCCACAATGGGAAATATGGGAAGAAATTCTACACACTCGACTATTTTAACCGTACGGTGGTAATTTCTTTTTTATTATTTTTTTTTCAAATACTCTTAATTTCTTGATCGTGGTGCGATAATTTGATATACTTCTATACAGGGTGTCCCGAAATTCATGCAACAAAATTTGGTCGTAGATTCTTAAGACAAATTTAGGGAACCCGTATTTTTTCTTTTTGCCAACTGGCCCCTTCTTTCGGAGTTACAGCCCCCTAAAATCTGCCCCTAAGAAGTCTTTTTTATATCTACGAGAATCACAAAATTTGAAACCAGAAAAATTTGGTCGCAAATTTGAATTTTTTTAAAATTATTAGTTAGCTAGAAAGCCATTGAATTTCGAAACTTTTTTGTCTCTTGATATTTGTTTCGAAAAACGCAATGTTTTTGAGGAAAATGGCGAATCACGATATGCATTCGATCACATTTTGACATTTTTCTCGAAAACATTGCATTTTACGAAAAAGTGTAAAGAAACAAAAAGTTTCTAAATTTAATGACTTTCTAGTGGACTGATAATTTTTAAGAAATTTAAATATGCGACCAAATTTTTTTCGCTCCATGACAAGGGGGCCCACGAAAAATTGTCTTAAGGGGATTCCCCGCCAAAAAACGTAGCACCACCAGATTCCACATGTCATAAAACCCCTGTGTACCAAATTTAGTGACTTTCGTATAACAGGATTCTGAGACATAAAAAAAAGATTCTTTTGGGGGAGCGGATTTCAGGAGGCTGTAACTCCGAAAGAGGGGGCCACTTGGCAAAAATAAAAAATACGGGTCCCCTAAATTTGTCTTAAGAATCTGTGATCAATTTTGTTTGAATGAATTTCGGGACTCCCTGTATATATAGGAATCTTTTAAATCGAGTGAGAACTCATCAGCCTCAACAACAAAGATGGTATTTAAAAATAAAAAAATCAAAAAAATGTTTGTATCTGAGGTTTATTAAACAACGAAAATAACCCTGTTGTTTTACAATACTTTTCAACTTTACACCTTTACCCAGAAACATAACCTCAAGTTCATCAAACCTAACCTCAAATTAATAGACTGACTCTTTTTTAAATCTATGAGTATAATTACTTGAAAATTATAGTTTTGAGCTCATATTCCCTAACTCTAAAGCCATAAACCTACACCCAGAAGAACCTAACATCAAAGCCTTCAAAACCCAACTTCAAAATCTAAAAACTTGAGCTGGAAATTCATAGAATGTATATGTTCCACATCAAAGAATAATAGTCCTTGAAAACTACATATTTTCTGGAACTTATATTTTAAAAGGGTTATTTTTCTATTTTATTTTTATTTATTTTTTATTTTCGTTTTTCTGTTTTTTTTGTTTGCTTTTGTTTCTTTCTACTTCTAATTTTTGTTAAGTGTTACAAAAATTTTCACTTAAAAAATTCGTATATATACAGGGTGTCCCACCGGAAACTGCGTCGATTGATATCTTGGAAAGTACTGC
Source organism: Anoplophora glabripennis (assembly GCF_000390285.2). NCBI lineage: Eukaryota > Metazoa > Arthropoda > Insecta > Coleoptera > Cerambycidae > Anoplophora > Anoplophora glabripennis. The sequence goes on along the minus strand of NW_019416540.1, from coordinate 337,809 downwards.
TCCGAAAAATTTGAAAATTTGGCAACATGGCAATGTCCCTGGGGCGAACACAACTAAAATACTTAAAACTCTACAACACTTCTGGTTATACCGGAAGTCGACACCATCTTCGTTATTTTAAACGGATAGGAGTTATAGATTTTGAGATATTAATTATTAAAGAAAAAATTTGACTGACGCAAATGTCCGCGGAGATGCTAGTAACTCTTTTCAGGAGCGTGATATCAAGTGGATTTTTGGTATATATAAAGGGCATAGATAACACTACATTATGGTATCACACCAAATTAAAACATTTAATACTAGGTGTTCCATTTTTGCTGTTACATTTTGATAACTTGAAACAGCCATAACTTTGTTAACTTAAATGGAACACCCTATATTTTTTACTCTGTCCCATGCAGATTGAAATTTTCTTTCGAGCCGTATAAGCATTGTTAGGGTTGCCTTTACTACTTTTAGAGATATTTGCAATTTTCTATTTTTTGGACAGTTTTTCTAGTATCAGACTTGTTGTCAAATTGGCCATGACCAAAATCATTCCAAAAATAATTGAAATAAATGACATTTGTCAAGTTAGTTGTCAAATTATTGTTGTGTCTGAATAGTTTTTGCTAAAAATTTAAATAAAAATGTCTGGAGATCGTTTAAATTATATTAATGAGAATTATTTTAATTTGTTATATATGGAACATGTAACAAAGTAATTTTAAGAACATGTAGAGAATCTGCAGCTTTTTTCTAGCTAATAGCCAGCTAATAAAGTATGAACTTTATTTTCTTTATGCATATTATAAATTGTGCGCCGCATTACATCTGGTAAAATCGTCAATTTTATATTTTTCCGTTTCCTCTTTGTACCGTGATCAATTCTTCTTTAATTAGGCGATAAATTGGACTTTTTGGATATCTTAGTTAATTCGTTAATCCGTTTCCTAACTTTTTTATCAGATTGTTCACTATTTTGAACTTTCAATCATTCATATATATTTAATATAATACGTTGACTTTTTACGTGTAAATCTTTGTTTTTAAACTCTGAGTTTGTTTCGATACTTTCGACAAAAACCGGTTCCAGTATTTGGGGACTTTCCCGAGTTACTTCGTTATCCTCCGCTTCAAAGAGTCTTCAGAGAGCCACGCTAAATTACTAGATAATTACATTTAACATTTATTTTAATAACTATTACCCTTTACTGGTTACGATACGAACAAATAACAATATCAACTAATAAATAATAATACGTATTATACCAACAACATACCCTGCCAAGCAATGCTCTGCACGGCACTGGCAAAGCGGCAAAGCTAAGTGAACCCGTGTACCATACAAAAAAGTTATTTATGACCTAGTGGACCAATACAGGTTTGCTTTGATGGCCAAAGCGCCGCCGTCAATTCTACATCAGGCGAACTAGTTTATACATCATGCGGACTATTTTACCAATACCGGACTCGCCGAATTGCTATTCGAGTATAAATTACGAGACATATAATGGTCAAAGCATAAGAAGAAATTTCAGAAGTGCATACCGTCCTGAGCTGTAAGATTTACAGGTTCCAATTGACATCGTAACAACTATACCAAATATCCGCTTGATATCACGCTCCTGAAAATAATTACTAGCATCTCCGTGGATTCTTGCATCTGTCAAATTTTATTAATATCTCAAAACCTATAACTCTTAAGTATAAGGAATATTTAATAAAGTGATCTTCAAATTGCACGTAGATTCCGAAAATGCAATAATATATAGGGTGTTTAATTTAAAATAACGAAGTTGGTGTCGACTTCCGGCATAACCGAAAGAGTTCTAAATATTTTAGTTGTGTACATATGGTAAAGTTCCATTTTTCCTCAATATCAACATTTGGATTTCACAGCTATTGGTTATCAAAATTAAACAGGTGAATTATTACCTAAATTTATCACCAAAGATCCATTACGCAAAGACCAAAAAATCGTAAGATTAAAGCTGGTTCTTGTAGGAAAAACTATGTCACTGATGTACCTTTATGTGGTTGTAACATAGAACATTGTGAGAATTCTTATGATTGGATAAATGTGTGATAATAATAATATGCATTATTAAATAAATGTTCTTTAATAAAAATCAAATGCATTTGATATTATTGCCCTTTTATTTTTTCTGCACATCTATTCGTACAATTTTGAAATAATTAAATAAAATTATTATGAATTATAAAATTTAAATAATCTATTTTTACATTATTTTGTGAGTAGTAATAGTACTTAGAATGCTAAATTAAAACATATAACAAACATTTAAGTATTAAAAATGATGACAAATCGCTCCCAAAACTGTCCAGTTTATCTTCTTAGTAACGATGCACCCGTATTTTCTTGTATTACATGAGAATTTGTACTATAACTCTTCCACCTTAAGAATGAAGCATTCGTTGAAAGGTTGAGCTACTTTTCTTCTAATTTTATTTCCTGTGGTTGATTTACTTTACCCATGCTCTTCTTTATCGTTTTAACAGTTTTTGATTAACAATTCGGAAAATTTCTAATCAGTTTATGAGTTTCAGGGAAATTTATACAAATTTACGTTTCTATGAACAGAGAAATGTTTTAAACTATTTTATATTATTTAGAAAGAAAATTTTCTACAGTGAAAGTGTTCGAATATTTTATAAATGTTTGAAATTTTATAACTCACTTGATAATTAAATAAAAAAACTTTTTAATAACACATTGAACATTTTTTTCTTTAAGATTAATACTTTTCATAATAAATTTCTGAGAAAAACGTTATTTTTTTCAAGATTTAATGAATCATTGACTCAGAAATAATGCACTAATTTTGTTTCTATGTAACCAAACATGCTTACGACTAAAAAAAACTAGAAAAATAGTTTCTCTGTTCATAGAAATTCAAATTTGTATAAATTTCCCTGAAACTCATAAACTAAATTGAAATTTTTCGAATTATTATTAATCAAAAACTGTTAAAATTGGCGTGCATTGAAGTTTGACGATGAATATCTTTTAAACGCTTTATTTAATCGACTAATCATAAGAGACCATTTTTGTAGAGCAGTTAATTTCCTACAAACTACGAATTGCGCATTTCATAATAATTTTTTGTTCACGAGTTATAAAATTCATAAGCAAAACAGAAATTTGTCTTAAAATAATCAAACTTCAACGGTGAGGTTTATGAAAAAATTGTAAGAGACCTTTTTTGTAGAGCGTTCAATTTCCTACAAGTATCTGAGGAGAGATATTTTTAATGAACATTTGATAGAGAGATATGAATTTTTTTTCTAATACTGAGGAAAAAATGGAAAACTGTAAAGCGGAGAACATTCCTATTAAAATTAAGAGCTCATATTTGGAGAGAATTCTCTAGAGGTGTCTAGCAACCTATTTTTCAGAATATAAAGTAAAAAAAATAGTCGATTTTTTTGACCCACCCTAATGAATATGGAGATGAGTGATTTTTTTAAATAAAAGTTGTATATTTGTTATAAAAGTTTTAATATGCGCTATACACATTATTCTAGATAAACAGTTTAATAAGCCCATTTCTTTCAGTGTAGGAACTTTTTTGCTTATAATATGCCAAAAAACCTAAAAAAATTCCGGAGTGAAAAAAACAATTTTTACAATTTGTTTAAACAAATGGGCACCAGATTTCCGGCCGGCATTCATGTTAAGGAACATCTCACGAATCTGAATATGCAAAAAAATCGAGTCGGAAAATTTCTCCCTCGATTGCGAGGTTTTCGCCTTGTCTATTTGTCAATTCGTCAGTTTTGTGCCAAGAGTCAGATTACTGTCCTCTCTCATCCTACTTACTCGTCAGACTTGGCTTCTTACTATTTTTTCTTATTTCCGAAATTAAAATTAGTGCTGAAAAAGTATGTGAATAGCAAGGAGAGTACTTTGAAGGAGATAAAGATTAAAATGTAATAAAATTAATAATAAAGTTTAAAAAGTTTCTGAAAGAGCTCGTATTTTCTTCCTATCAATACTAAAAATATTCATAAACTATGCACACTGAAACCTTAATACTCATAATACACTTTTTTCTGTCTTTATTAGCTCATATTGTCATTTTGAATTTATGACTTTCACACAGAACTTCTCTTTGCACATTTCTCTTAGCCAAACCAAGCTCGAAGAAAATTACATTATAACGGTAAGCAAATAAAAATTATTTCCCAATTACCCTCCATCTTCTGCTCATTTAACACTATTTAACTTTCCCTATTAAGACGACTTTGTGGCACATCAAGCACGATAATGCGAGATTGTAAAGTAATGGCCAGAGAGTTCGGCGTCATTACCACCACGGAATCGTTCTTAAATCAGAAATAACCGAGTAATAAAGTGCGGATGAACATTCCGCCGGCAGGAGGAGAAAATTTTTGTGCGCATCGCCCCCGGGAAAGTCAAGTATTTCGGCGGAGATAGATGGCTAATATTATTTACAAGGAACTGGACAAAAGACGGAAAGAAACAGCAATATAGGGGGAAGAGGGTAATTTATCTAATCTAAAGTATGGTCATGTAAAAAATAGGGTTGGGGGAAATCCGACGTTTGAGTCCAAATTTAACGAGACAAATGGAAGTTACTTAAGAACAAGGATACGGGGACAAGGATGAGAAAATGGAATACGACTGTGTGCTAAATAAACTCTCACAATCAGCTTAACTTTGTTGAAACTGTCTATAAAATGTTTTATGGGAACTTAAAACCATAACTGGGTCGTGTGTAAAATAACAGACATTATGTGGATTATTGCCTTTAGTATTGTGCGTCGACCTATTGAGATTAGGTTTACGACAAAGCTTCTAAAAAATCTAGAAATAATAGAATTTAAAGGAAAGCAACTAGAAAGAGTTAGCTGCGATTAGTACATAATCTGTCGGCGATCGATGTATTTTACGCACAGAACATGTCAATGCACAGCGATTACAGTCTATATTCTACTCGTATACTATCCCAAATATATTCACTTTAAAATAAGAGTTGGGAGAATTTCTTTAGTACTAGTGTAAGGCTGTTAAAAATTCGCTTCTCACTACAGAGATCTCGGAAACGGTAAGAGGTACGAAGTAGCTTAAATGGTTGTAAAGTTGCGTAATCAGAGGACCCAACATTATGCCTCTCAAAAATCAACATGATCAGTGTTCGAAATATTTGAGAAAAACCGAAATTTTGGAAATCCGTTTTTGTTTAATTTCGGCCTTGTTTGAGGTGATATTGAAAAAAGAAGAACACTTTCTCATGGCCACTTGTTGCCCTCTATCGAATGATATAATCAATTTTTGTATGTAACGTTTTGTCTCCAGGACCATCATCAACTTCATTTTTTTTAAATACGACTAGAAATTTTATTACATTTTTTGCAAGCCTTCATGACCCCCACTACTGTACTGCCTCAGTCCGAACCAGATTCAGACGTTTTGTCTCGGAAAATTCATCTTCAGTGTATTCGTTCCAAATTTATCTAAATTTTTTATTTAGATTTCTTTGTTTATTGAATTATCGTACACACTGTAAGTGTCGTTAGACCCTGTGGAATCCATCTAGTTATTTAAATTATTATCACCATGCGTTACAATAAAACATTTATTATTATTAACTATTACCATCACTTGGTCATACATAACTCAATAATTTGTAGCGTCGAAATTAAAACATTATTACAATTTTACACACATAAAATCGTATCTTTAATAATAAACTACAAATTTCTTTAAAAGCAATTGTTTCTTATGAAGAAATATTTATTTAATTTGATCATATTTCAGTATTACTCATGTATTTGGAACAATTATATTTTATGTTTAGAAAATGTACCTATTAGAATCAAATATACATCCTAAATTTAAACATATAATATAATGTATTAAAACATAGTAAATTATAATGTAAAACAAATCAATTTCTTTAAAACAATCATGTTTTAAGGTTGCGTCTACATTTTGGTTATTTTAATTTAAATGAACTTATTTAAAACAAATAAATCATAAATCCAAATTAAACACTTATTTTATCAAAGGAATAATAGTATTTATTGACATAAAACTATCATATCGTTAAATTTTCAGATAAACTGCATTTAAAGATGTGGTATAGTTGATTTTAGTATATTGTTTTAATTCAAAAGTATCATATTTTTAAAACTACGGCGAAAAGCGTGGATTAACTTCCAGCGACAGCCAAAGGCATTTAGACTTTTAACTTCTACCACATGCAGTTACTCGTCTCGTATGTGTTTTAAAACTTGCAGTGTAGTGTGAGTGTGTATAGTGTATGGTCTGTGGTGTACTGTACTGTACATCGTAGGAGTGTGTAATGTAGTCTTAGACAAGAACAAGACTACTTAGAACATTTAACTGCTTCTAATTATGGTGTTAAGGAAAATTGCATTTTCATTGAACTGGATGACTTTCACATATATAAAAATATTATTTGTGATTTAATGCATAACCTTTTCGAAGGAATCCATCGTTATGAAATGACGAAAATTATTAACAATTTATTAACTAATAACTATTTTACATTAAGCTACATTACTAAATGCTCGAATTAAGTATTACTCTTATATGTATAAATAAAAACATTCCTCCAAACATTAAGTATGCATGAACAAATTAGAAACGGTTATATTACTGTCATCTTCATGCTTTCCTTAGTTTTAAATTTTCATTTAATTATTATAGATTTAGTTCCAGAAAATGATAAAACATGGATATTATACTTAATTTTATTAGAAATAACCGAAATGTTATTTTTGTCTATCTTTAATGATGAATCCATTGATTTATTAAAATGTCTTATTGAAGACCATCACCTAATGTGTTTAAAACTATTTAAAGAAAATTTAAAGCCTAAATTTAATATTTGCTTCACTACCCAAATATAATAAAGAAAATTGGACCTGTAATACATGTTAGCTCCATTAGATACGAAGTAAAACATAAAGATTTAAAATATTTAGCTACCCTTACTACATGTACAAAAAATGTACATTTTTCACTTTGTATGCGGACGCAGCTTAAATTATCGTATAGAGTTTTATCACAAAAGGACTAATAGACAGGTTTGAACATGGACCAATTCAAAATTTAATAAAAGGAGACGTTATCCTTCCATCTAATTCAGAAATTTCATCTTCAAGTTTGTGCGTGCCATGGTTAAAAATTAATGGTATTTTTTACAAAATCAAGTCTTGTGTTTTATTAGGTATCCTAATCCTTCTTTCGGTATAATAGAAAACATCATTATTAATGAAGACAACAATACAATAATTTGTTTTCATTGCTATTTATTAATTACCTTAAATTATGATTTGCATCATAGTGCTTATTCTGTGAAGATCTCTGATAATTTAGTAACGGTAGACATTAAAACTTTAGGTACAGATAAACCTACCGTATTTCACACGTCTCGGAAAAATTATTTATATTTTTGTGAATGTTATTTTATACATAAACTGCTAAGGAACATTAATTCTTAAAATTATTTCTTATATTTGTAATGTTTTGTGTATAAGTACGTTTATTTAAGAAGAAATACATTCCATTCAAACATACTCATACTTTCATTTTAACCTTACCCTATCTTTCCTAAAAAAGTTCCAAATTTTTATTCCAAGGAACTATTTTATTTAATTCAGGAAAGTTATAGTCTCATATCAAATAAAACCATTTATTTATATTTAAAAAACAATAATTTTCTTTCAAACATATATTTTGTTTTGTTAGAACAAATGTAATGTTATATTAATTTTATAGTATTTTTAAAATAAAATTACAAATGTTTTCTCTAAACCAATGAAAAATTTGAGTCGACAATATGTACTACATTATTTCAATACATAAATATTTTTCATGTAAAGCGTTTATTACTTAATTGACATAAATATTTTAAAGAAATAATATTCTTTGTTCAAATACATGTTTGCAATGCGGATATGGGAAGATATTATTTGTTTAGTTTAAATTTTACTGCATTGAATTAAACAATTATTTTTATGTGTGTAATTTTATTATGACAAATTAACTCTTAAAAATGTATATGAAGAACCAAAACTCCAACTGAATACTATTCTATAAAAATTTCAGTAAATGTTCAAAAACATTTTCGTTTTGGCAAAGGTTGAAAACGATCAGCGTAATATTATCGGAATTTATTATATAACTGTGAAAAAGCATGTCAGATGTATTTGTATGAATATCCTGAAAAAAATAGATCGGAATTTGTTTGAATTTTGAGCACTCCAGAAGCCTAGAAATAATTATGGACACGGGAATAGAACTCTAATAATGTTTTATTTTAATGCGTGGCGGTAATAGTTTAAATAACTAGATGGATACACCGAAGATTAATTTTTCGAGACAAAACGTTTGAATCTGGTTCGGGTTGAGTCAATACAGTATTGGGGTTCATGAAGGCTTGCAAATGATGTAATAAAATTTCTAGGGTCGTATTTAAAAAAATGAAGTTGATGATGCTCCTGGAAAGACGAAACGTTACATATAAAAATTGATTATGCCATTCGATAAAGGGCAAAAAGTGGCCATGAGAAAGTGTTCTTCTTTTTTCAATATCACCTCAAAAAGGTTGAAATGAATCAAAAACGAATTTCCAAAATTTCGTTTTTTTCAAATATTTCGAAAACTAATCATGTTAGCCTTGATTTTTTAGAGGCATACTGTTGGTCCTCTGATTACGCAGCTTTGCCCCCATTTAAGCTACTTCGTATCTCTTACCGTTTCCGAGATCCCTGTAGTGAGAAGCGAATTTTTAACAGCCAGCCGGTATAGAACATCATCAGTTTGGACCCATATGGACTGCAGTGACGGCTCGTGACATTGTGAATAGGTGAGGCCGGTAGGTAGGTGAGCAAGAAAGAAAAAAAAGCAACGCAGGCAAAAATTTTTAAATTTTCATGGTCTAAAAGCATCTGGAAATTTTTAGTTGCATTTATAATATTAGAGAAAAACTGATATTCACAAGCAGGATTTTCATTCAGATTTTATAAAAAATAATGTCTAATAATGTATTTGGTTATTTTATTATTCCGTTCTATTGTTGTTCCTATTTATTATTCCAAATAATAAATAGGAACAAATTTCCACGTCATGTTTTATTATGGAGATCTTCGGCAATAATCCTACTATAACCGCAAATTAAATAATTATATTAGGTATTAATAATAATATCAGAACTTTAATTGTATTTACAATAAAATTAAGTAACAGAAAAAAAACAAAATGATATATTTACCTAATAATAAAAAATATGAAAAAATAATAAAAAGAAATGTTCTTAAGGTAGCCAGCCTACTTATCTATTTATATAATAGGTGGTCCAACCAAAACGCACGATGTTAATTGTAAATAAAACAAAAAGTTTTCAGAGAATTATCTTAATATTTTTTATTATGATAGAAGGATCTATGACAATTATGTGTGAAACAAAATATCGGCCAAATGCTCGCCACGGCTTCGGTGGCATACCTCTATCCGATGGTCCATATTTTCAATGACTCTGATACATAATTGAGGTTCAATGTCGTTAATGTGCCGAATTATCTCATCCTTTAGCTCTTGAATTATTCTTGGCTTATTGACGTACACTTTTTCTTTTAAATATCCCCAAAGAAAGAAGTCCAACGGTGTCAAATCACTTAATCGTGGCGGCCAATTAACATCACCACGACGGCGACGTGAGATAACACGGCCATTGAATTTCTCGCACAAAAGAGCCATTGTTTCGTTGGCTGTGTGACAAGTGGCACCATCCTGTTGGAACCAAATATCGTCCAGGTCCATATCCTCAATTTCTGGCCACAAGAAGTCTGTTATCATCTCGCGATAGCGAACACCATTCACGTTATCTGCTTGGCCGACCTTATTTTCGAAGAAGTACGGCGCGATGACGCCGCCAGCCCATAACCGCACCAAACAGTCACTCTTTGTGGATGCATCGGCTTTTCAACAATCACTCATGGATTCTCATTTGCCCAAAAGCGGCAATTCTGCTTGTTAACGAATCCACTGAGGTGAAAGTGTGCCTCGTCTTTTCTTTGTAAAGTCACCATTCACTTCTGTCTGTTCAACCAGCCATTCGGCGTATTGACCACGCTTGAAATGGTCAGTAGGCTTCAGCTCTTGAGTCAATTGAACCTTGTAAGCGTGTAAATTCAAATCTTTATTCAAAATTCGCATCAGTGATGTTCGTGAGATGTTCAATTGTTGGGCACAACGACGAGTCGAGGTTGACGGCTCTTCTGCCACACTATCGCGAACAACAGCAATGTTTTCCGCAGAACGAACTGGGCGAGCATGCACAGGTGTTTTCAAATTTCCTACAGACCCGGTTCGCTGAAATTTGCGCACAATTCTCCCGATTGTGGATACATTTGGTCGATTATGCTGACCAAAAAAATCACGAAGTGCACGAAATGCACTTTGATTTGAACGCCCATTTTCGTAAAAGGCTTCAACAATCTTAACGCGCTGCTCAATTGAGTACCTCTCCATGATTGAATTTGTCAAACACAGAAACAAAGAAATGTTAAATTAAGTTGGGCAAAAAACATGACGTTAAGGTGTGACTCACAATTAACATCGTGCATTATGGTTGGACCACCTTTATAAAACAACGCCGCCAACATAGTGAATGTTTTTATAAAACAGGTTTACGCCCGTTTTTTAAATTTGCAAATTTACTTATGTTTTCATAGAATTGAGGATCGGCACTAAGATTTTGAAATAGTCTTCCTTCTATCCTCATCACTGATAAGTTGTTTAAGCACTATTGTGTCATCATATTTCTAAGTCTTAAAGCGCTTAATAAGACACAACAAGTTTCTTTTTGCAGAGACACTTGTTGCAGGAGTTGTTAAAACTGGGCAAAACGGTTTGTATGTTTCCGAAAATACCATTTACAGAAGAATCTTTATAATCAACCGTCCGTCCGTTGGATTTTGACATCGATCTGTCATTTCTGTTTAGTAATAGAGCATCGCCAGAGAGTGTTTTGACGCAATTTTCCTCTTAGGAGGTGTATTTTCAGCTAGCCTTGAATAAAGTATATCCCCTACACATTTTAAATTCCTTGTATAATATTTCTGTCGTTTTTTGAACTTCTAAATTACGAAATTGCTCGTCTCTATAATATTTATTATAAATCAAACAATTTTTCGGGAAATGTGTTTGCATATTCGGGAAATTTTGAGGAATCTGTTAAAGCAAGTAGGTACTTAATTAATTCGTCGCAGCTTTTGCCCCATCTATTTGGTAGTCCAGTAATATTTTTGGCATAATTAAAAATATTTCTAAATTTTTCTTCGTTTCTTTATTCAGAAATTCTTTGACTAGTGATTTTTTGTAATTTGTTTAGAGCAGTAGTTTACGTCATTACGTCTTGAAAAAGTTGTACCAAGAGATAAAACAATATTGTGAGATAGTTTCATTATTAGCTACCGATGTAGGTAGTTGATAATATAATAAGTATCTATTAAATTTAATCTTAGTTTGTTTTGTTGTAAGGAAGTTGTTTTTTGTTTACTGTAAATTAATACCTGCCTTGCTCTTATCCTTAAAGCCTTTGTACTATCCCTTACACTAACATCAGACAATACTCGTGTACTATGTGACGCGTACATTACCGCGAACTGAAACACCGAAACTATAAGCAGTTTTGAACCGGCTTCAGTTCCTCCTAATTCACGTTATTTTAACCGCCTCGTGGAGGGGGAACTGTAGCATATTGTAGGAAAGTGTGACGTGCCCACGGTCCGTAAAGAGACGGTCGCCACATAAATCAATCAGCCAATAAAAAGCCAGATTCCTCTGTTTATCTTCGTTCAACCGTCATCCCCTTCTAACTCATTGCATAACCATAAGAAAATAAGCGGCTAAGCCATTAGTTGTGAATGTTTATTCGTCAGTAAATAAAATATTATGATGAACGAATCTGTTTTCAATCGGTTTCTCGAGCATTGTTAAACAAAAAACCAGTAGATACAAAGGACTCTCCGTATGATTCATTTTCAAATGCATAATCTACTACTTTTACGTGCTTATGCAAACGCGTTCAATAATTGGAAACTAGTACAAAACATTTGGTATAATTCGCTCATAAATCCAGATCATGTCAAACACAGAAGTTAGTTCCGGACCAAGTAAAGCCACATAAACATTAATATGGCGTCAAAAATTTTCTATTCACTATTTCACGAATGATGATAAATGTATTTAACCACGCAAAATGTAATCTCTACATGTCACACAAACAGCTAGTACTTTGTATTCGTGTCGAACAGATACGAATACTACATTCTATTCGTATTCGTTTTACTAAAAAAATGACCTGGTAAATCGGTTATTGGTATGCGGATTCGGATTCAGCATAAAAAATACACAAGATCTATGGATACAAAAGATTTATATAAAATTTGGGACACGTGGTGTTAAATGGGATGAGGTAAGCTCCATGTTCAATAGAAATTATTATCTCTGGGATTTGACAGAAACATACTTCAATTTTTTTCCTGTTAAAAAGCTCTCTTTTCTAATAAACTTTTATTAGAGAAATTTTTCTTTATTACTTCCCGTATAAAAGTTATAAGCAATAGTGTCCTAAAGAGTCTGAAAAGAAATACCACCTAAAAATCACATTAGCGGTGGAAGGATCAAGTAGTCGTTAAAAAATAACTGAATGTTCGTTGTTTAAAGTGCATAAATATCATTAAGAATAAATAAAAAGATTAAACTCGATAATTCTTTAATACAGTTAAAACAAAATGTGATGAACAATAACTACAGTTAAAACATGAAGCAAACGCTTTCATACTAGATACATATTACAAATCTATTCTCTATATGACCTCCTCTCATTTCAAGATATATATCGCCCGACTTCTTTGTGGGCTGCGTTTATTAACATTTCGCCATTTAACTCATTATAAGCGTTTTTGATTTTTTCTTTCAAATGATTCAATATCTCGCGAAAAAGTGTTTTGTAAACCTTATTTTTTTAAACCACCAATAAAAAAATGAAGGGGTATTAGATCTGGTGACTTTCCGCGCCACTGAATAGATCCATTAAGCCCAATCCATTTTTCTGGGAAAGTCTTATCTAAATATTGCTGCACAATCCTGGCTTTCTGGGGTGGAGCCCCGTCGTGCTGAAACCATAGGTTTCTCCTTAGCTGCAAAGGCACATCCTCCAGAAATTCTTCTTGTAGGAAATTTAGGTAACTCGTGCTGTTCAATATTGGTATATTCATAAGAATAAGACCCAATTAAATGCCTACCGATGATACCGCTTTATACAGGGTGTTAGTAAATAAGTGCGACAAATTTCAGGGGGTGATTCTACATGAGAAAATAATGGCAGTTTGCTTATAAACGTATGTCCGCAAATGATTCGTTTTCCGAGATACGCGGGTGTCAAAGTTTTTCTTAAAAACTGACGATTTAATTTATTGCTCTGAAACCGGTCGAGATGTGCAAATGAAATTTGGTGGGTTTTAAGAGGTTTTGAATGTAAGCAACTTCGCTGTATTTAAAATTCTTAGAGAACGGCAATTGTATCCGTTTCATATTGAACGTGTGCAAGCTCTACTACCTAGAGACTTTTTTCCGCGCCTATTTTTTTGCCAATGGATTAATCATCAAATCGCTCAAATTCCTAATTTTTTAAATGCCGTTTTGTTTACTGTCGAGGCTACTTTTGGACGACAGTGTATACGAAATTTCATAACAATCACTTATGGGCTGAGGAAAACCCCCATGGAATCTTTGAAGCTCATTTTCAGCATCAGTTTTCCGTAAATGTATGGCTTGGGGTAATTGATGATCATTTAATCGGTCCATATTTCCTCCCACAACGACTAACAGGCGAATCTTATTTTAATTTCCTACAGGAAGAGTTACCTGTTCTTCTTGAAGAAATTCCTCTACAGCTGAGACAACACCTATGGTACATGCATGATGGTGCACCAGCCCATTTTAACATTAATGTACGTAATCACTTAGACACGGTATATCCAAATCGTTGGATAGGTAGGGGAGGTACGGAACATTGGCCTGCTCGATCGCCGGATTTAAATCCTCTTGATTTTTGCATTTGAGGTTTTCTTAAGTCATTAGTTTATTCCACTCCCGTTGAAAATGTTGATGACCTAAGGAATCGAATTATAGTCGGCTGTGAGACAATAAGAAATATACCAGGAATATTTGCGCGAATACGACAATCAATGAGGCGAAGAGTTGAATCTTATGTCACGTCTGAGAGAGGTCATTTTGAACATATTTGTTGTAGCTTTATGCCTTTTAAAAATTTTATTAGTGTTATTTTCTGTTATTGTTCTGGTTTAATGGTATTGTATTAGATAGTTTTTGATAATGTATTAAAGAAATAAAAAATACGCGTTATGTTTTATTTTTTTGTGCATCAAAACGGCGCCCCATACGAAGAAAGGGCAAGAGAGATTTTTTGTCACAAATTGAACGAGGAATTCAAAAATGATTTTTAATTTGTAATATCTCAGTGGCGTACCATTTTTTTCTTTAAAAAATTTGAGATTATTACCCGTACGCGCGCCAATGATGAACATAAAATTCTTAATTGCGTGTCAAAAAACGCGCAATAACTACCTCTTAAAACCCACCAAATTTTATTTGCACATCTCGACCGGTTTCAGAGCAATAAATTAAATCGTCAGTTTTTAAGAAAAACTTTGACACACCGTTTCTCTGAAAACGAATAATTTGCGGACCTACGTTTATGAGCAAACTGCCATTAATTTCTCATGTAGAATCACCCCCTGAAATTTGTCGCACTTATTTACTAACACCCTGAATATTTACTCCAAAATGGCCTTAGTTTTGGACTGGATTTACAATGTGGGGATTTTCAATAGATCAATAGTGTTCGTTGCGCATGTTTGGCAACCCGTTACTGACAAACCGAAATTCGTCCGGCCAAAGAACGTGCCGAAAAGGGTTCTGATCAAAAGTTTCTATACAGGATGTTCCTAAATATCATGTACATAAGGAAGGGGGTAATTCTTTGGCTTATTTCATGACTATAAGTTCATATAAACATAGGCCCGCAAACCCTTCGTTACCGATCTACAGGGTGTTGCAATTTTAAGATTTTTTTAGATTTTTCTCTATAGCTCCCACAGTTTTTGAGATATTCAGCTCAAATTTGGAATATAGGTTACGCTGTAAGGCTTACATCACTGGGCATGGTCGTGATATCCTACAGAGTGATATTTTTTCGGGGTTCATACCCCTTTNTCATGTACATAAGGAAGGGGGTAATTCTTTGGCTTATTTCATGACTATAAGTTCATATAAACATAGGCCCGCAAACCCTTCGTTACCGATCTACAGGGTGTTGAAGTTTTAAAATTTTTTTAGATTTTTCTCTATAGCTCCCACAGTTTATGAGATATTCAGCTGAAATTTGGAATATAGGTTACGCTGTAAGGCTTACATCACTGGGCATGGTCGTGATATCCTACAGAGTGATATTTTTTCGGGGTTCATACCCCTTTTTCTTCCCTTGAACTTTTGTGCGGTGCGCTGCTGGTAGATTCTAAAATCAATACTCAATTTTATTTTTTGTTGAGAAACTTTTTTGCCTCATGATTTTTTCTTATCTGCGGCCGTTATTGAGAAAAAAAATAAAAACGATTTTATGTAATTCGTTAGATGAAATTTAAATTCTTAAAATGGTCCAGTAGGCTCTGGCTTTATTTAAATAATTTCTTGTTTCTATTAATTTTGACAGTGCGCATTTAAAATAGTAACTTGGGTCTGCATATGTTTAAAAATTAAAGGTTTATGTTACAAACTGTAAGGTGTAAAAGTGTTTTAAATACTCATATCGCATAACAATGCCAAATTTTACGAATTTTGAAATGGGTCATCCCAGCTTTTAATTTTTAACAGGTAGTGGCGAATAAACTGTCAGAATTAATAGAAACAAGAGATTGTCTAAATAAAACCGGAACCTACTGGACCATTTTAAGAATGTAAATTTCATGTAACGAATTAGGTACATAAAATCGTTTTTTTTTCGATAACAGTCGCAGATACAAAAAATCATAAAAAAGTTTCTCAACAAAACATAAAATCCAATTTTTATTTTAGAATCTACCAGCAGTGCACCGCATAAAAGTTCAAGGGAAGAAAAAGGGCATGAACCCCAAAAAAATATCACTCTGTAGGATATGACGACCATTTGGCATGTCCAATGATGTAAGCCCTACAGCGTAACCTATATTCCAAATTTAAGCTAAATACCTCAAAAACTGTGGGAGCTATAGAGAAAAAACTAAAAAAATCTTAAAATTTTAACACTGTGGATCGGTAACGAAGCGTTTGCGGACCTATGTTTATATGAACTCTTAGTCATGTAATAATACAAAGAATTACCCCCTCCCTTATGTACATTATAGTTAGAAACACCCTACCCTGTATTTACTACAATTTAAGCAATAAAAAAGTCTGTTTTCAATGTGACCCTCAGGCAAATACTCCAAATTGTGAATTTTGTAGTCATGATACCCATTGGTCTTTAAAATTCATTGAACGGCTGATTTATCCAAAATCAATTCCCGGCTAGCCTGCCGTATACAATTTCGTGGATTTTGTCCGAAATACTGTAACAGTCTAGCTGTATTAACATTGTTTCTTACCCTTCGGTCAATTATTTGAATTTTCCGAACAGAAAATGCAATTTCATTTTATCGCAAGGTCGCCTCCAATCTTGTAAAGGTTTTATGAACAGGAATGAGGCGCTCTGGATACCTTTCTCGATATAACATTACAGCTCTTCTTGAATTTTTTTGTGACTCGCCGTAAATTAGCGACATATCAACCTTTTCTGAATGAGAAAACATTTTGTAAGCACAAAAGTTATACATTTGACGTTCGTATTGAGTAATGACAAGTATTTTGTGACATTTATGCACTTTAAACAACGAACATTCAAATATTTTTTAACGACTACTTGATCCTTCCACCGCTAATGTAATTTTTAGGTGGTATTTCTTTGTGGCTCTTTAGGCTGATATTGTTTATAACTTTTAAACGGCAAGTAATATAGAAAAAATTACTTAAACTAAAAGTTTATTAGAAAAAAGAGAGCTTTTCAACAAGAAAAAAATTTGTATACGTTTCTGGAAAAAAATATAATTGATGACGTCATTAGTCGTTTCTGTCAAATCCCAAAGATAATACTTTCGATTGAAAATGGGGCTTACCTCATCCCATTTAACACCACGTGTCCCAAATTTTATTTAAATATTTTGTATCCTCACAGTAGGCCCACATTTGTATCTCAAAGCTGAAAAGCCTACCTCCTCTCATCGTGATAATATCCCTACTAAAACCATATTTAAAATGTAAAGGCACATCTACTTCCTCCAGTAAATCAATCTCCGACCAAAAAAATTCAATTTGTTAAGGACCCTCCCACGGCCAGCGAATTATGTGTACCATGTGCAAATGGACTGATGGAATTGTGAGCAAAACCCAAAAGTTTGGGTGTTTCGCAAACTCGCAAGATATATTCTCTAACTAAATCTGAAAGTTTCCAGATCCATTGTGCATGAAGCCGGGGTTGTTTATTACATTATGATAGGGGCCCGTGCGGATACAGAGTTTGATAAATTAGTTAGGCCTTTTTTGACCTGATCGATGGTACTGGCGTATATACTTGAGTAAATAATTTATTCCTGAAAATGGACCTGGTTATCCACATGCTTCTTACATCGATATTTGACCTCTGAAAATTACAAACAAAAAATTGCGAATGAAATTACGTATACATACTATCCTAAAAAAGTTTACTGTACTAAACAAGTTTCATTTAATGTGAAAAAGTTGCATGGATTAATTTTGTTAAAATTTTACTTTAGCAGAAATTTTTGTTTGTTTTAAGAGCATTTGTTAAAGGTTTAAAAACACGTACATTAAATTTTTTATATAAAAAAATAATCAGCATTAAAAATATAAGTATTAGTATTTAGCTGACAAAAGAGTATTTAATTGAAAGGTTTTTCAGAAAAAGTTTACATAAAGCGATTTTATTTTTGTCTACACTTTTGTTTTAATATACAGGGTGTTCTGAAAGTCCGTCAGGAATGTAATGGAATTTTTTTCGAATTGTCAATTGTTTGCACAGTTTTTTTAAGTAACTTAATTAATTCAGTCGATTAATCTCTCATTTGGCACACCCACAACTTTTATTATACGCCGCTAGAAGGCACTTTACCTAGAACTCAAAATTCGTTTTGTTCATCATTTTTTTCCATGTTAGACATCACAGAAATATAAACATTAATGAAAAGTGAAACAATATCAGAAAAAAAATCTTTATTCAAGCTGATGAATGTAACCATTTAGCAGGAAATCGTTATTAAAGTTTTATTCAATATCTAACTTTTTTATAATTCTTCCTGCAATCAATTAATCATGCTTCTAATAAATGTCATTAGTAATTATGGTGTTACGAATTGTAACAAAAATTGTTTAAAGCAAGTATAAGTTTGATTTTTCACTATAATATTTTCTTGACTCTGTAATAGCAGTGTGGAAAAATAAGATGAGGAATTTGATTAATTACAGAAAGAATTATCAAAATTTTAATGTTTAATAAAACTGTAATAGCGATTTCCTGCTAAAAGGTTACATTTAAAAAAGTGACAGAAATGAAATTAAGTAGACGTTTTCTACTATCGAGAAGGCACAGTAAACAATTTGCTGATTTTCCCCTACGGTTGTAAGTGGTAGAAACAGCCACCCCTAAGACTTGTTTCATACGTAATTTTTTTCTTATCCTTACCTTACCATTTAAAATTCATTTCAAATAACCTGATTCATTCTGAACAAAAAAGGTCTCTTGTAATTTTTTCGTAAAATTAACGATTTCTGGGCAAAAAAATTATTTAAAATCAATTACATGGTACCTATGATTGGCATAGGGTAGAAATTTGATCGAACTGTAATTTACCTAGTAGGCGGTTATCACGTTGACAATTTGTAATGTCAGCTTAATTGTTATAATCAGCGCAATAATTTTATTAAATATGTGAAGGAACATTCAACATTTAATATATTATTTCTATTAATTGTTATTAATTTATAATAATTTGTTTTTTTATGCCAATCAAGTCTGTAATTGATTTTGAATAAATTTTTTGCTCAGAAACAGTTAATTTTGCAAAAAAAAATATAAGAGACCTTTTTTGTGTAGGATAAATCAGGCTATCTAAATTGAATTTTTAAATGGTAAAGTATAATAAGAAAAAAAGTGGACGTTTGCTGGAAACCTCTTGAAGACTGCAATGACGATGAGACATTGAGACAAGTTCCGTCAACACAATGGATTGTCAAAAGATCTTCACGCCCCAAGAAAGCACATCAGTCTCGATTCAATGTCAAAGTGATGCTCACTGCCTTATTTCGACTTTAATGGAATTGTACCTTTTGAATTTTTGCCTTAAGGTGAAACACTGAACCGTGTGTACCTACTATCAAGGCGTTTTACATCGGTTACGTGAAAAAATGCGCCTGCATAATAAGCCCAGTTACTGTAGCTGAAAATATAGAATACCTCCAGATTTTTTATAACTGCATCGATTTTTCTCAAAATTTAGAATTAGGCTCATCTTATCTCCCCACTTCAAAACTTATATATGTGCTAGGTGTGCTTTTTGTTCTTAAGGGGTGAAAACCACCCCTTATTGGAAAAAAAAGAAAAAATACAAATTTAATCATTTTATGTAATCAAATCTTTTTTATTTATGCAGTATGAGTAATTTCATGGGCTATCTAACATGAAACTTAATGTATCCCAAATTTTCAACCCGGAAAAACCTTTAAAAACGACCCCTTTGGATGAAAATAATATAAAAAAATTTTTTTCAACTTGAAACGTTTTAATCATGCATTTTTATCAAATTAAAATTGATTTCTTGATAAAAAAATCTTTTTTATCGATTGCACCTTTTCAACCCTTGAAAAATACCCCTTCTTTCGAAAATAAAATGAAAAAATATTATTGAAAGAGTAGAAACATTTTAAATGTGCATTCGTAAGTAAACCTTTCTTTTAAAATAATTTTGAATTGATTGCAACTTTCCAACCCTTAAAAATTATTCCTTACATTTATATATACACAAAAAACCTTTTTAATAACAATAAATACAAAAAAAAACATTATAATTATATTATGTGAATGATTATTCGTCGTAGCTGATATTCTCTTCACAATCATGCTCGTCCTCTTCGATGATTAGAGGAGAATTTAGGCAGTTGTCACGGGAATTGCAAAATAAACCTAGCTTCCGGCAATCACAATTTGCTCCGCAATCTTTTTTGCAATTGCAAAAATTCATTTTCAGCAATTCTTCCGGAGCAGGCAAACTACGCATTTTTAGTGATTCCAATAAATTCTATTTTTTTAACCATCCCCAGTCCGTTATATTAATATGTTTGTTTCCCATCCATATTTATGTTTGTACACATACTAAAAATACGTATAGGTATATACAAAAAATATCTAAATGCTTCAAAATTCTTGTTTGACCTAAATTTTCCTAAAATTATCACCTATACACGTGTTTATTTTTTTGACGATAAATTTCTTACTTTTGAAGATTTTTAATCGCACAGAGGCTCATTTTGCAGGGAATTGTAAGGGCTACGTGAACTGTTGAGTTGATCTTTTTTAAGCCCTTCATTTTTAAGTTTGAAGGGTTTAAAGGGCTCGAAAAGGGTGGTTCTCTCATTCATATGATAATTTAAAATGGCAATATCTCGATTAATATTAATTTTAGAGGAATAAAAAGATAAGCGAAATCTTCAGCAAATATAAAGCAAAATTTTTGTACTCTTGTATTTTTTTCGTACACCCTTTAATTTTTAAGTTACAGCGTAAAAATCGATTTTTTTTTCAAAAGTTTGAAAAATTAACATTTTCAAAAATTAAGTTTTTTTTCGAAATCATGCTTTGTAAGTGAGCCAAAGACCCAGAACTTATTCTTAGAACATAAATGAAGAAATCTGTAAATAGATTGCATTTAATTTTAATTCTGTCGCCAAGGCACTGATTTGTTTATTAATTTTTTCTTAAAAAAAATGAGACTATCATGTTATTTCGATCATATTTCCGTTAATTTTGATTGTAAAGACTTTTAAAACAGCTCATTTTAAAGGTTTTTCAAAGTACTTTAAGAAAGGTGCAAATAGTTTTTTTCCTAATATTTATGGTTTTGGCGTTATTTAACATTAACTGATTCCAATTTAGTTTTTAGCTAACATATAATAATGTTTAAAAATCCATAACTCGGTTTATATTGCAATTAGAGAAAAACAAAGTAATGCCATTAGATTTGTTTTTTATTACCTTTCTTTTGTTCATTACAACTTTTTCGTTAAATCCAATAGTTATTTGCAAAAAACTGTCCGAAAACAAGCACTTTTTCAGTAAAAAATCAACATTTTCGATGACGAATTACTCGGAAAGTATTGGATTATCCAAAAAACTTTATATAACATTTGTTACTTAAAATTGACTCCTCTATCGATTCCTGTAGTTATTTTGGGCGTAAAAATTTCCGCCCCCAAGCAAAAGCACACTTCGGCACTATATAAGTTTTGTTCCTTCCCATTCCCCACATTCAATCAAAATTTCACGTCAATCGGTTCAGTTATAAAAAATTCGGAGGTAAAAACCCTGAGTAACTGTACTAAATGAGCTCTGCAAATTTTTCAGTTTTGTGCCAAAATCAGATTACTCTGCTCTCTCACCCACCTTACTCGCCAAACCTGGCTCTTTGAGATTTGTTCTTATTTCCGAAATTAAAGTGTTGAAAGTGCTGAAAGTACGCCATTTTGAAAATATTGGCGACATTAAAGCAAATTCGTTACAGACTTTAAAGGCGATTTCAAATGAAGCTATGCAGGACTGTTTGACGAAACGGAAACACGGCTGAGAAAATTGTGCGAATAGGGGAGGGGAGCACTTTGAAGGAGACAAGGATTAATAATGTGTAAAACTGATAGTAAAATTTAAAAAATGAATGTCAATTATCTTCTGTACAGACCTCGTATTAAAGATAAAGAAGTGTAAAAAAGGAAAATGTTTAAAAACCTTAGTACTCCATAAAATCAGTCGCCTAATAGTAATTCACACTGTATAAGACCAGTTTTCTCAGTGTGGAATACTATAGACGACCATACAGCTATCAATTATGCACCTGCCTTTGCACTAATGGCTCTACTTTGGGGCATAGATTTTCTAAATCAGAAAGCATGTACCTCGTTCCGCCGTACTTATTTTATAATTATAATAAAGTTCCATTAAAAGTTTGAGAAGAACCCAAACCATACCCGTCTGCGCGCTATCTACCCGAGTGCACGTTACATACGTTTTTGCTATCGTTCCGGAGAACATTTACAAATTACATCGTCCAAGATTCAAATCTCGATAAAGTGCGCTGAACCCATTCCGGCTACTCCTATTCTTTGTTTCTCGCTACACGTTCCGTATAATTTGGAGAAAATTGTGGGTAATTTTAGAATATTATTTGATACTCGCTTTGTGTGGATGTGGAGGCGGATGGTAGGTTGTTCGTTCTGATATATTGTGGAAAAAAACCCGATATGTTCCATAAATTATTTTCAAAGCGCGTATCGCGGCAAAGCTAACATATCATAATTTTTCGAGTCCTATGCTGTCGTTATTTCTTCCAAGAGATGTCACATCTGTAAAATTAAATCTGTCATTTGTACCAAACGAGTAATAGATAAATACAAATTTCAGTCAGTGTAAGAGGAATAAACAAGCTGTAATGTTGTGGATTATGGTTGGTTTGTCCAGCTAGCGGCGGATTTTGATTGATTCCTTAGATTTCCCTATCGTCATTACTCATAAACATATTAACGGGGGTTGTAAATACTCATGTTTGTGTCAGATTGAGCGAGTTGGTCTGGCTTCTAGTCCAATCAATCTGTCACGGCCTTATGTTAAATTTACAAAAAATACCACCTGGAAACAAAAAATATGGTGATACCTATAGGAAAAAAGTTCTAAGAAAGATAGTGTATTTTTCCTGTGGCGCATAAACGGCGAAGTTAACCTAAAAAATTAATGAAAGTAAAAAAAAACGGTTTTTCGCTAATAAAGAAAAACTTGAACTCCAATCAAAAAAAGTTAAATGAGAAAGTTGTAGCTATTAAAAAAATCTATCGGTTCGTGTTTTTAAATATATCGATTGCTGTATTGCTTTTCGAGATATATCGAAAAAACCGCCGAAAATCGACTTTTTTGTTTTTGCTGTATCTCTTGCAATTTAAGGTTTTGAAACTTGTTACTTGCTGTATATGTCGGCAAACAAAAAAGTACCTTTTTTTTAAATTAAATAATTTTAAAATTTTTTCGACTTATAACGATTTTTCGATAAAAAGGTCATCTTGAAAATCGACTGTTCTTGCTCGACGAATAGTCGTAGAGAAACTAATCAGGGTTCTTTTTACCTTAAGAGTTGTACTTTCATGGTAAAAAAGAGTGATAACGATTTTAATAATTTCAAATGTCTAATAGATGACATTGAAAAAAGTAAAAATTTTTTGCTCGCGACAGTATTTTTTTATTGAAAATATAAGTCTTCAACTTCAATATGTGTAAGAATGGTCGCTGTAGCACTTAAAAAGCGGCCTGTAGAATTTTTTGAAAAAAAAAAAATATCTCGGCTCCAGAAGATCGTAGAGCAACGTTTAAAAAAATTCCTGTAATAGACATTATCGAGAAATGAAAATCGAAAAAGATATTCTAGAAAAATGCGACCAAAAAATTTTTACTTTTTTCAAAATCATCTTTGGACACTTGAAATGAATAAAATCGTTATCACTCATTTTTATCATGAAAGTACAAAAAAATTAGCCTGATTAGTTTCTCTATGACAATATGTCGAGCAAGAACAGTCGATTTTCGAGATGACCTTTTTTTCGAAAAATCGTTATAATTTGCTGTCAAAGGTTTCCAATCTCTTCAGCCCATATCTTCCGGAAGATTAAATTAGGGAACAAGATTTATTTTTCTGAAAGACCAACTGAATCAGAAAATTCAATCACTTTAGAAGATATTCTGTTTGAAACTGAAATTCTATTCTCAATAAAGTCCTCAGTGTACGTTTTTGACTTGCGACTGCCTTCCTATATTTTCATATAAGTAATGTCTACGTCAGAAAGAGCTAAAATCACACCAGAAGAGCTTCTGAAACAATGGTTCTATAATATTTCGGATCAGGCAATTTTAGATATGGATTGATTTTTCTCGAAATGCTTTTTATTTTGTTAATATCAACCACTTGATTTGCACATTTCTATTAGTATATCTAGAAAAAAACTGCAAAAAATTACATTTTTTTGTTTTTTTTATATCACGAAAAATAATGTTGGAATCGTCTTACTCTCAATAGGACTTTTGTAGAGAATTAAAAACCAATAAAATAGTTTTTTGTGCGACCCGATCGGTTCATTTTTTACAGAGAAAATCCGGAAAAACCTCTAAAATAGACCTTTTTTTCACAAATTCATAACTCCTTCAAATTTGAAGCTGAAAAACAATCCTGCGAAAAATGACAGATAATAATATGTAGTTTACTCGTGCGCAATATGGTTTCTGACCGATGCATAGTTTTTACAAAATTGCATTATAAACAAATTAGGGTCTTTTTTTGCACAGCGTGGCGATTTATCAAAATTGATCCGATTTAAATTCTGAAAACGGCATCTGAAAGTAGCCGACAAAATCTTCAATTTGTATGTCTCGGATTTTCACCTGGGTGTAAGATCTTTTTGTACTAACTGTTGGTATTTGTCAAGTGTTGTGTTACAACAACAAATATCTAAGATATTTTTCTGTACGTTTTGTTGTTTAACAGCTTCAATACAGGTATATATTTCTGTTTTCTGGTTATTGAGGGTATAATTCCTTGCTAGTTGAGGCATGCAGTACATAGAGAGGTTGGTTGCCACAATATCAGCTGTTACAAATCTTATCTGTGTGGGTAGATATCTATTGCATTCCTAGATTTCTGGTATCAAAGAACATTGTGTGACTTCATTTAGTAACATTTTTTAGGAAATAATTTTTTTAATTTATTTGAATTAGCTTAATGCCCTTATAATAAAGTAAAAATACTGGAGTTAATAACAGAACATTTATTTTTGAAAAGGACAACCAATGTAGCAATCAAAGTTTTATTTAAATTTGGAACTGCTCTTCAGTTTTAGCACAACTTGAACTACACAAAGTTGAACACTCGATTTTCAAACGGTAACCTGATTTACATTGCCTATTTAACGATCCTCGTGTACTTTTAAGCTTCTGTTCCTCTTTGCTACTCTACTCCACTATCTCAGCTTCGCTATTCGTCTTACGGGCTTGTATCAGGTAATGCACTTGAGATTTGCCTGCAGTTCTAAGATATTCAGCATTTTTCAGCAGGCTAAAACTAGACTTAGGGCGCTTTATCAAGGATTTAATTAGTCTTATCTTAATTTAACTTCCCTAAGACGAAGTAAAAGTATCCTATAACTTTGCCTTAGTTTTTAAGTAATAATCGGTTTATTTTTTAAAACGGAATAGAAGTTTCATCGGTTCGATGGTATTAGAGCAATTAAAAACGTGATTATATATTATTCGTTTAATTAAACGAGGCATAAAGTAATTTGGAATTAAGTTCTTTAAGAAATTCATTAAACTGGGCCATAATTGAGAGGAATTTTTACGGCATTAATTTAGGAAACCTAAGCGCTTTTGGATTTTTTCAATTAACACCAGTTCCCATCATTCTATTCACTCATACTTAATAGTTATACATGTTTTTCATACTATGTACAATCTATTATTATTATCTACAGCATAATTTTTTTTCTGTTTCAGGTATGCACAACACATTGAACCGTCGGGTAACATTTTGCATGCTAGAATCTCTGTAAGTATATTTTTATGCTAGACTTAAAAATTTTGCAATTCCAATGTACTTTTTAAGAAATTTATTGAGAAAATTTTGAAATTTTCTCCCATAAATTTTGTAACAAATAGCTTCGAAATAGAAAACGGATAGTTGTAGCCCGAACAATATTTAGTTGATTATGAAAAATTTTATTTTATGAAAACATCAAAGCATGAGGTAGGTATATGAAGAATTTTAAAAAGTAGTAATATTTTAGAACATCTGCAAATTTGTATTTTTAATGACATACCTATTGAATAGATGCATCTCATGACGAAAAAATTTGACACCCGATTTCATTGTTGCTAGGTATAGCGTTTATTTGCTTGGATAATACTAATTCTTATTATTCGAGTGGTGTATCTGTGGGAAATGTGTAAAAATGTGTCAAAAGAGTGTGCAATAACTCAATATCTCCCATACAAATAAATTCACAGTTTGAATTTAATTATTTTAGTTATTTGAAACAGCTATTTGCAAAAATATATTAACATAACTGTAATAAGAATTAACGTCAACTAAAAAATGATCGATACACAAACAAACCATTAAATAAATTTAAATAGTAAAAGTGATTGAAGTATTGGAATATCTCAATAGATAATATTAAAAAATGCAACAAGTTATGATAAATTTACATTTTCATAGTTTTGGGGATACCCAGTATCCTCAAAAGGTAAATATGTGGGCAGGTATTGCAAGAAACCTAGTACTTGGGCTTTATTTCATCGTCGGGAATTTGAATGGCCCAGGATACCTTGAATTATTAGAAGAACTGGTTGCTGTTCTCGTAGAACTTTATCCAGGAGCAAAACCTGACGAAATAAGTCCTGAAATATGGTTTCAAGATAACGGCGCTCCGCCACATCATAAGAAATAATTTAAAACATCAATTTCCACATCACTGGGTTGACAGAAGAGGGGAAATTGAGTGGACGGCAAGGTCTCCAGATTTAACCCCACTTGACTTTTTCTTGTGTCTTGTGTATATTTGAAAAACAAGGTACATCGTGACATACCGGACAACACTGAAGACCTGAAGCAACGTTATTCGCCATGAAATCAGGTAAATACCACCTGAAACAATCAGGAATGTGCAGAGAGAGTTTGTCGACAGACTGGATCATTGTCGAGCTGCAGACGGTCGGCAGTTTGAATATTTTATTCATTAAAATCAAATAAAAAAGCTGTTTCCACAAAATGTGTTTATACCTTGGAAAAAAATAAATAAGAGTACATTTTTTTTCCGAAATTTTCCAGACCAACCGCTTACATATAACACACCATATTAATCAGAAAGACCTAAGCTTTCATATGGTCCAATAAAAAAAGGTAGTTGCCATATAAAAAAAAATAATTTTACCGAAGTTCATGCCTCAAAAAAACAAAATTGACCTATCCGAACGTTTTTTCTAAAAATTTCCAGTTTCCGAAATGTGCATGACTGTTGACACACGCTGTATATATTTATTAGATTTGGTTCAATTTGGTAATTATTTAATTGCTTTATACAGTGTGTTCCAAAATAATGGAACAAAAATTCATATTTTTTTTCCAGTTTAGATTTTAAAAAATCGCTAAAACCGGTCAATTAGTAAATAGAAATTGTCACTTTTATGCAACATTGTCTATTTTTTAACCATGTTTGACATACTTATAACATTACCGAAATTTTTTTTAATAGGACACTATATTTTACAGTATAAATTCTAAAGACGAATTCAGCGATATAAGGTTATACCTACTTTTTTGTCATAGTTGTAAATATCAAGGAATTAAAGGAAAACAATAATTTACTACTACTTTTTATTTTATTACAGCAAATGTTTAAAGCGGGCCCCCATTAACCATTGCACAATGGCCAATTCGATGTTCAAAGTTATCAATTACATTTTGAATAACATTTGGTGTTATGTTTGAAACCTCTTCTCTGATTCCATTTTTGAATCCATCGATAGTGTTTGGTCTGTTCACATACACATTGCTTTTTAGACAACTCCACAAAAAAATCTTGTGGGGTTAAGTCAGGACAGCGTAGTGGCCATTCAAGCGGCCTTGTTCTGCCTATCTATCGATTTGGGAAAACTTCATTAAGGTAATTTCTTACATTGAGGCGATAATGTGGAAAAATAATTCGAGGACTGGAATCAACTGAAACCGCAAAAAATCCAAATAAATGTCGCCTGTCAAATTGCCCTCAAAGAAATAAAGCCCCAGTATGCGATTTCCTACTATGTCAGCCCAAACATTCACTTTTTCCGGCCGTTGTGTATGTCTTTCTTGCGTCCAATGCAAATTTTCTGGGCTTCAAAACCTAGTATTTTCCCTGTTCATGGTTCCATTTAAGCAAAAAGTTGCTTCGTCAATGAAAATTATGTGACTTTTTATGTTGGTTTTCTTTCAAATAAATTTCTAGTTTCCTCGCAAAACTGTAATCTTCTGTCTGTGTCATGTGCCTATAGTTCTTGTAAGACGTTAACTTTATAAGGATGCCACTGTTGAGACTTCAGAGTTCTGTGAACTGAGGACTTCGACAAGTTGAAGTTGGCATAGAACTGATGGATGAGTGAGGATTTTCTATAACAGCGAGCATCACATTTTGACGCTCATTTTCGCTTACCGCTCTTCGCCTCCCTGATCGAGGTAAACCTTTTATACTTCCGGTTTCTTCAAACGTTTTAGATGCTTTACTTATAGCAGCTTCACTAATTCTCTGATCTGGATACTTATGGTGAAATAAGTCACATACCTCCTGTTAACTACAGATTGTATTTCTGCATTCAATCTTAATCAAAATTTCAATTCTCTGTTTTTTGCTTAAACGGGCAAGCATTTTTCAAAATAATTTAACAACGAATGATTTGGAACTAAATCGATTCACGTTATATCTAAGGTACTCTGGTGAATTTTATGTGTTTATCGATGTGTTCTTTTTTGAGAAAAAAAAGCGTTAAAGTAAGTAGAAAAAGATTAATAAAGAGTAGGTACGTGTTTTAAAGTACAGAAAAGACTATGATTGTTTGAAATAGTCGTCAGTATGCACACAGATAATTTTTTACATTTTTTTTGACAACTATGACAAATATCGCTGTATTTGTCTTTAGAAGGGCTATCTATTTATAATATAAAATTCTATTTAGAAAAATGTTGGTAATGTTATAAGTCTTATAAGTCTCAAAAAAATAGAAAATATTACAAAAAGGTGACAATTTCTATTTACTAATCAACCTCTCTTAGCGATTTTTTAAAATTTGAACTGGAAAGAAAATATGAATTCTGTTCCATCATTTTGGGACACAGTGTATATTCGTGATAATACTTTTCACTGTTGATTTTGTTAATCTTTGTTTTTACCGAAACTTATCCTATTATTAGATTTTTTATTCAGTTTGATATTCGCGGCCCTGTATCTCTTTTATTTTAACAAATAGCTATAACAAACCCTACATATTTTTAAATCGCCGCTCAAACTCTATCAAATGACATTATTAGTTCGTTTCCGTGGTAACATATGTCAAAATTGCTGTAGTCAACTGTTTTTTGTTCAAATGGCACATTATATATTTTTTTATCAATTCTGGAAGATATTTTTTTCTGGGTCCACCTATGTAAGGAGGTCTATACATAGTTTCATTAGAAATATTGCTAGAAAAACAGCAAAAAAGATTAACCCTACTTTTCGTAGCTTTATTCTGAAAAATGATAGCCAGCTGCGAAAACAAGCTACTATGAATTTTAAAGTAATATATTTTATTTTTAATACGATAATAATATAACAATTTAAAACAACACTTATTTCAAATGTTCAAAATGATCTCCATTTCCTTCCAAACACAGAATAGCTCTGTTTCTAGTGTTTATTTATTTAATCTCTCATTCTACTCTTATTCTGTTTTTAAGGTCGTCAATATTATTTAGGTAAGGCCAAAGAAAGAAGTCTATAGGAGTGAGATCCGGAGATCTATCAGGCCATTTAACATCTTTATCGAATGTTCTTCATCTCTTACCCTTCTGGGTTCAAAAACTCTTCTTTTCTTTTGAAAACTTCCATCTGCCACCAAATTCCAGGCTAACTTTTCGAAAATTTTATATGATGGAAGTTGTCTCTGCGGAAAACGATGTTGGTATAAATACCTGGCAGCTTTAGCGTTCTTTCGGCCCTCTCCATAAATTAAAATCATTATCTAGTTTTTCTTGGTTACTGTGAGTATTTGTGTTATAATTAGTTATAGATAGAATAGGTAGGTACAAAATGTTAATTATTGACAGCTGGCTATCATTTTTCAGAACAAAGCTACTGAAAGCAGGGTTCATCTCTTTTGCAATTTTTCTAGCAATTTCTAATGAAACTATAGACTTCCTTATATAGATGAACACAGAAAAAATATCTTCCAGAATTGATAAAAAAATATATATAGTATGCCATTTGAACAAAAACAGTTGACTAACAATTTTGTTCCATGTTTGTTACCATGGAGACAATTTAATAATGTCATTTGATAGAGTTTGAGCGGCGATTTAAAACTATACAGGGTGTCTCATAATTAGCTGCCAACCCTGAACAGGCCGATTCTACGATCAAAACTAAGTAAAAAAGTTCATATGAACATGGGTCCGGAAATGCTTCCTAAGGGCACAGGGACCCATTGAAGAGGGAGGAATGGAAATCATTTTTTTGCAATATCTCTCAATCGCGTTGTGATAAATGAATGAAATTTGGTATACACAGCTAAATTTTGATGAGCAATTTGATGGACTAATCCATTTATTTCCACAAGGTCCATTGGGGTGGGTACGGGGGGGCCCTTGGTACTTTGCGTGTGTAACTTTTTCATCTTTGACTTTTTAACAAATTGGACAGCAAATTCCGTTTTCCCGAACTGTTTTACGTTAAAAAGGTACTCTTGTTTCAAATCGTTATCTTTAACGGTTTCTGAGAAAATCGCTCTTGAATTAATCCCACTTTGGTCAATTTCATAGTAATTTAAACAAAATTATCAAGGTATTCTTATGTCAAAGTATTGTCAACCCGATTGCCAATTTAATAGTTCTAAGCGAAAAAAATGGAAGAGTTTACGGGACAAGAGTTAGTTGATATGATATTTATTTATGGCTTTTGCGATGGTAATGCTGCAGCGGCAGAACGCGAGTACGGGAGAAGGTTTCCAAACCGAAGGCTGCCATCAAGGAGGACATTCCCTACGGTATTCCGCAACTTAGCTGCAACCGCCACTTTTCGAAAGGCACCGGGTCAAGGACGTCCCAGGATTAATAGGGAAGCGGAGGTCCTTGACGCTATTGAACAAGATCCTACGACTAGCATACGGAACATTTCAAGGCAAATAAATGTTCCTCGGCCAACGGTACTACATATCTTAAAGATTTCCTTAACAGAATTGATTAGATGTGCTACTAACATTTCAGGTTGGAAGAATATTAAAGCGACAAGGTCTACATGCCTATCACTATCGACGTGTACATGGCTTGATACCAGAAGATTTTGCGCCACGTATGCAATTTTGTCGCTGGATTTTGTCGCTGGACAACGAGCAAGCTTCCAAAATTTTGTGGTGTGACGAAGCTACTTTTACCCGAAATGGAAAATTAAATTTTCATAATTCTCATTATTGGGAAGAAGAGAACCCACATGTTGTTCGGAGAACAAACTTCCAGCAACGGTTTTCCATAAATTTATGGGCGGGAATAATTCACGACACTCTGATTGGACCTATTGAAATTCCACAACGTCTCAATTCAAATCTTTATTTAAACTTACTTCAAGAAAATCTTCCCCAAATTCTCGATGATCTGCCTCTAAATTTACGACGTAACATGTTTTTTCAACACGATGGAGCCCCGGCACATAGTGGTCGCAATGTTCTAAATTTCCTAAACGAAAATTTCGCTGGACGGTGGATAGGGAGGCACGGACCGGTAGCTTGGCCGCCGCGTTCTCCCGACCTAACCCCGCTGGACTTCTTTTTCTGGGGATATCTAAATCAAAAAGTTTACGCCACCGAAGTCGATACCCGTGAGGAATTGCTGCAGCGTATCAATGATGCAGCCAATGAAATTCGTCAAAACCGTTTTAGCATCTTAATAGCTTCGAGAAGTGTTACACGTAGGGCAAGACTTTGTATCAGAGAAGGTGGAGGGTTTTTTGAACAGTTTTTAAAATAGCTTGTTGTCTGTTATCAAAATTAAGTTTCCATCTTATGATCCCTTCGAAAAGTGACGGTTGCAGCTAAATTGCGGAATACAGTGAGGAATGTCCTCCTTGATGTCAGCCTTCTGTTTGGAAACCTTCTGCCGTACTCGCGTTCTGCCGCGCAGCATTACCATCGCAAAAGCCATAAACAAATCATCATATCATAATTGTTCTACATCAATAATGTGTATTACTGATTACGTATAAAATTATTATTATTATTTTTTGTTTAAATTACTATGAAATTGACCAAAGTGGGATTAATTCAAGAGCGATTTTCTCAGAAACCGTTAAAGATAACGATTTGAAACAAGAGTACCTTTTTAACGTAAAACAGTTCGGGAAAACGGAATTTGCTGTCCAATTTGTTAAAAAGTCAAAGATGAAAAAGTTACACACGCAAAGTACCAAGGGCCCCCCCGTACCCACCCCAATGGACCTTGTGGAAATAAATGGATTAGTCCATCAAATTGCTCATCAAAATTTAGCTGTGTATACCAAATTTCATTCATTTATCACGCTTCGATTGAGAGATATTGCAAAAAAATGATTTCCATTCCTCCCTCTTCAATTCCCTTACTGTGCCCTTAGGAAGCATTTCCGGACCCATGTTCATATGAACTTTTTTACTTAGTTTTGATCATAAAATCGGTCTGATCAGGGTTGGCAGCTAATTATGAGATTAAGATTATTAAGATTATCTCCCTGTATAGAGAGGTACCAAATATGGAATACACTTTTGTTTTTTTGTGTTTAAAAATCAGGATTTAATGATATGCTGCTAATTATTTCTTTCAAGATTTATTATTATTATATTCATAATAAGAAGAATGCGGTAGTTAATATGTGGTTTTACGAAAAAAATAATATTTGGAAAAATAAATTTTGGTACCCAATATGGAATAGGTATCTAATATGGAATATTGATTGTACCTAATATGGGATAGGCACTTAATGTTATATAGTCGATATAAATGAAGAAAGGAACGCAGCATATTCAAAATTTCGGAATATAAATACGTTTATTTAGAAAGGAACATAGTTTCTACTATAAACTATAATAATAAAATATTCCCCCTTAAATCTCCTTGCAAAATTCACATATAAAATGATCAGTTTCTGAATCTGGACAGTCAATGTGACACCACTGCATACATAAAACACATTGGATCTACTTCTCCCCTCTCGCATCTTCCGAAAATTTCCCATCGCAGTAAAAACATGTGGCATCCTCATCTTGTGGCTGATCTGCACCCAAATCACTCATGTTCATCATCCTCTGAAGAATTGTCTTTCAAGCTTAAGGAATCTGAAAAGTCTTCAATGCGTGTCCTTTTCTTTTGAGTATTTGTAGTACGAATTTTCAGGCCACTACAGGATGGCTGTGAATAGGTGTCCTCAATGTGTGTCTTGTTCTTTGAGGTATTTTTTGGACGTATTTTAAGACCACTGCAAGTTGGTCTACTCAGTTCATCTGATAAATCAGTGATCACTTTGCGTTTTACAGGCTACGTAGCTTTTTTTGAAGGTGTAGAATTTATAGAAGTCTCCAGTTCATCTTTATAAGGAGATGATGTTATGACTGCTGCTTTTTCAGGAGCTCTACCTCTTTGAGGGCCTTTCTTTTTGACAAAACTAGGCACAGGCGCAATTTGTTCTGGTGTAATAAATTCTTCTGACGGTGTTAAAACAACATCGGGATTATTTCTATCAACCGTTCCGTCTTCTCTTCCACTATCTTCGTTTTCTTTCTGTGCGGCTGCAAGGAAGTCGCTTTATTTGAATACGTTACGATTTGGGGGAAACAATCCTGTTGTTTTGAACCCATTGACAGCAATAGCTCCAGTCTGAACCTTTAAATAAGCTTTTACGAAAATTTCAGCAAGATCAAAATGTGTAACTGCTCTTCTGTTTGCTCGCAAGAACAATCTCACCTCCTCACTATAAGAGGTCCCACAAAAGTTGTGTCCAATGCTGCATCATATGGGTGGAATGCGGAGGCAGGCACAGTATTTCAACAAAATTTTTTCTTGCCAATTCTATCACTTCCAAATTGCGACAATGTGTGTGGTGTCCATCTAAAATCAGTAGAACAGGATCGTTTTTTGTCGGTTTTACCTTATCCATAAAATGTTCAAACCACTGCGTGAATATGTTGGTTTGGATCCATCCGCTTTGGTGACACACAAGCTTCGTTCCAGGAGGAGCTCCTTTCTCCAATAAAACATTCATGTTTTTTCTCGGAAAAATTAGAAACAGTGCGACGAAAGTACCTCCTGCATTCATGCACAAGATGGCCGTAATAAGAGAGCCTCGTTCAGCCGAGGTTAGAGCACCTACCTGTTTTGCGCCTCTGAGATTTAAGTTTTGACTGCACAATGGATAACCCACTCTCGTCAACATTAAAAACCCTATCAGCTGGGTAATTATGTTTTTCAAATAATGCGTCCAATAGGTTAAAAAACTGATTCACATTTTCCCTGTTAAAGCCTTTTGCCCTATGTATCGAGGTTCCAGTTGGTTTCCTAACTGAAATTTTATCTTTATGGCGCAGCAGAAATAGTTTCAGCCATTTTCGTCCAGCGCCTTCATTTTCTTTGGAAAATGGATTTGGTAATTTATTTAGAATGGCCAACTGATACGCCATCCTTTTAACGTCACATCTTGTCAATTCATAAAACATCTTTTCCATAAGAAGCAATAATCTACTAATTTATCGTCTAAAGCCTTTGGTAATACTGAGCGTCTCCCTAATTTGGTATTAATTGTCTCGGCTGGTGTTACATTTGTTTTATTTGTCAAACGATATAATGTGGTGCGTGGAACATTAAAAGTATCAACAGCTCTTTTATACCCCATCTCATTGTTCACTCACTGCCTCAACTGCATTTTGCATATCTTCTTTACTCCACTTTTTTCTTTGTTTATGTTTACGCATTTTCTGAAGTAAATTATCATTATTTATCTTTGATTGACTATAATATAATTTATAAAACTGAATTTATTTTTTTTGAATTTCTAACAAAACCGGTCCTAATATGGAATATTCCATATTAGGCACACACTGATAATCCATATTACGAACATCGCCATTTAAAATTTTGTTGACCAAAGTTATGTATTTCCTACGAAATACCGATATACAGGGTGTTAAAAAAAGAGTGTAAAATATTTCAGGAGGTAATAGTATGAACCAAAATAAGCAGAAAAGTCTTAATAAACATGGGTCCGCAAAGTAACGGTTGCGGAGATATGGACCACTATTCGTTTTTCAAACATTTTATTTTATTAGGAATAAACCGACAAAGGAAGCTTTTAACAAACAAAAAACAAAGTTACAGAAGATGTTCAAAGTGCCCTCCGTCCATTTCCAAGCAGGCACGACATCTTCGTCTCAACGATATTCGAACTCTTTCGAAAACACCCTCCTTGGTTTGGATTTCTTGACACTTTTGATTAATCCGTAGCTGCAGCTCTTCCAGGCTATTTACAGGAGTACCATACACTAATGTCTTCAAATATCCCCAAACAAAGAAATCTAGAGGGTTCAGATCAGGCGATCTTGGAGGCCATAAAACAGGTCCGGCCCTTCCTACCCATCTATGTGGAAAAGTTTGGTGTAAATGCTCTCTAACGGCCATGGAAAAATGAGCTGGAGCACCATCATGCTGGAACCACATTTGTTGCCTCTGATTCAAAGGAATGTCTTCCAAAAACTCATACAGTGTGTTCTGCAGAAAGTTGAGGTAAGCAGCGCCTGTTAATCGGTTTGGTAAAACAACAGGACCTAGAAACCTGTCACCTACAATACCCATCCAAATGTTTAATGAAAAACGTGCCTGATGTCCAGATTCTATTAGAGCATGAGGATTTTCGTCGGCCCAAATATGCGTATTGTGAAAATTAAACACTCCATTTCTTGTGAACCCGGCCTCATCAGTAAAAAGAATGTTTGCAAGAAAACGAGGGTCTTCAGCATCATGACGTAGAAACCAGCGGCAAAAAACCAAACGTGCTTGATGATCATTTATTGGATTTAAGGCCTGTACTCGTTGCACATGGTATGGATAAAGCAGTTGCTCGTGAAGGATTCTCCAAACAAGAGGACCACTAATTCCTACCTCGGCTGATATTCTCCGCACACTCGTACCTGGATTCTGCTCTACCAGTGCTAGAATTTCTTCTTCTGCTCTAGGAGTGGATACCGACCTTGGTCTTCCGGATAAATGGCACTGTTTGTTCAAGGAACCGGTATCACGCAGTCTTTGGTGAATTCTTCCAAACATGCGTTGTGAAGGAATTTGGCGATTTGGATAAGCGTCAACATAAAGACGTCGCGCTTCGGTGGCGTTCCCCTTAGCACGACCATAAAAAAGGGACTAAAAACATAAAACATTCCATATCTCTGCAACCGTTACTTTGCGGACCCATGTTTATAGAGACTTTTCTGCTTATTTTGGTTCATACTATTACCTCCTTAAATATTTTACACTCTTTTATTTAACATTCTGTATTGTGACACAGCAATTTGAAACCAAAGCAAATAATAAACAACTTGATGAACAAACGACGAACACCACAGACGCACACTGACTACTGTGAAGAGATGCCTGTGATAGGCGACAGTGATGCAAGTTGTCACTACTGTGTTGCTGCTTTCAGTTTCTCAGAACTTAGGGTATTCCATATTTGGTACCTCTCCTCTACGGTTTCTTATAGCTATTTGTTAAAATAAAAGAGATACGAGGCTGCGAATATCAAACTGAATCACCAGGTATAAATAAATGAATATCGGAAACTACTAAAGTCAGCCAGGGTTTCTTCGCATCACTAAATTTATTTAGAAAGAAGGTCATAGTACCCCTCTATCAATTTTTTTCTGTCCGTATCACTGTTTAGCCTGCGACCCTATTCAAAATTGTCCCCCTAATAGCGTTTGTTAAGACTATTACACACTTCCCATCTATGGAGATCGTCGTTATTTCCTATTTTTTTAATTGAATGTAGCAGTTTATTAGTCAGCACCTTCATCAACCTCAATCTTATGTCGAGGACGTCCCAGCCCGTCTGGGGTGTCGCGAGAAATCTGGTATCTCGTCGGGAGCAGCTAAGTTAATAAGAAGGTGATAAATGCCGCGCAGCGCCTAAACAAACGTCGCAGGGCGGGCGCCACTACTCAGGCTGCAGTTTGTATTCCAGCTATGCCATCGGGGTAATGTAATAGGACAGCTTGCAGAGATAGCTGCGATTTGATCGCAGTACAGATTGCGTTGTTCCAATTGTTCGGATACGTACTGCGACGCGAGCTGGTTGCGCCCGTAATGTGAATAATTCTCCATGGAATTCAAATGCGACGACTCCTTGAATAGGGACGTTGGGACTTTTACACACTTCGGAGGCAATATCTCCCCTTAGACACGTTTAATAGTGAAGAAATCCTTAAATGCGATCTAAAAGACATTATACTGTTTTAGAGGTGTGACTGCTATTACTTCAGCATGAGATAGATTAAGCGTAAATGGACAAAAAAATTGTATTTTACATGGACGAACATTAACTATTTTTAAAAAGCGTTCAGTTGTTAGGGAATTTTATTACAACTTAGCAACAGTGAGAGCTGAATAACGACTTAAATCTAGGACAGTTGACTAGTGCGCCCTAGACTTACACAAATTTATGACAATTTATTGTAGTTTTATTTTTGAAAAAATATAAAAGGTGTCCTGAAATTAATGCAACAAAATTTAGTCACAGATTCTTAAGACAAATTTAGGGGACCCGCATTTTTTATTTTTGCCAAGTAGCCCATACAGGGTCTTCACAAATATGGAAATAATATTTGAAGACTACATAGGTTGTTACAAATTCGCTTCTCACTACAGGGATCTTGCAAACCGTAAGAGATACGAACTAGCTTAAATGGGGGCAAAATTGCGTAATCAGAGGACCAACGTTATGCCTCTAAAAATCAAGCCTAACATGATTCGTTTTTGAAATATTTGAAAAAAAAATTAAATTTAGGAAATCCGTTATTGTTCCTTTTCAGCCTTTTTTGAGGTGATATTGAAAAAAGAAGAACACTTTCTAATGGCAACTTTTTACCCTCTACCGAATGGCATAAGCAATTTTTATATGTAACGTTTCGTCTTTCCAGTACCATCATCAACTTAATATTTTTAAATACGGCCCTGGTATTGTTATTACGTTTTGTACAAGCTTTCATGACCTCCTATACTGTACTGCCTCAACCCGAACCAGATTCAGAGGCTTTGCCTCGAAAAAGTCATCTTCAATGTATTCGTCCCTTTATCTAAATGTTTTATTTAGATTTCTTTTTATTGGATCATCATACACTCTAAGTGTCGCTAGACCCTGTGAAATCCATCTAGTTGTTTAAACTATTACCACCACGCGTTACAATAAAACATGAGAGTTTTAATCCCGTGCCCATAGCTATTTCTAGGTTTCTCAACATTCAAACAAATTTCGAACTAATATTTTTCAGGATATTCATACAAATACATGTGACATGTTCTTTCACAGTTGCGGTTCCAGGTATAATAAATTCCGATAATATTATGCTTATCTTCATTTTCAACATTTGCCAAAACGGAAACGTTTTTGAACATTAACTGTAATTTTTTAAAGCATAATATTCATTTGGAGTTTTGGTTGTTCATATGAATTTTAATAATGAATTTGTTATATTGAAATTAAAATAGTAATGTTTTAATTTTGTCAACTTATCGAATTATGTATGGAGATTAAAACACTAATAATGTTTTATTAATTTTTTATTTTTATAATGTAACGTGTGATGGTAATAGTTTAAATAACTAGATGAATTTCACAGGGTCTAACGACACTTAAAGTGTACGATAATTCAATAAACATAGAAATCTAAATAAAGGATTTAGATAAATTTGGAACGAATACATTGCAGATTAATTTTTCTGGGCCTAACGTCTGAATCTGTTTCGGGCTGAGACAGTTCAGTACTGGGGGTCATGAAAATGTAATAAAATTACCAGGGCCATATTTAAAAAAATGAAGTCCTGGAATGACGAAACGTTACATATAGGCCAGTCATTATAGCTTTTTTTCGGGAAAAAAATACTATTAGAAGTTTCTCTGCGGAATATTGTTCAGAAACGTGTTATAAACAAAATATCAAAAAATCAACTCGAGACTAGTTGGGAAACTGTTAAAACAATGGTCAAAATTATGGAAAAGTAGTTTTTCGACTGGCGTAAAAAAACTGTTATTCATAGAGAAAAAAAGGTTTATACAAAAAAGGTAGGTATTAAATAAATCTGTAAAATAAGACAAGTCCGATTAAATTCCGATAATTTGTTTATGCACAAGAGCTCAAAAATGGTCGAAATTGTCCGCTTTTTTCAATTGCTAATAATTAATGCAATTTTCTTCGCAGACACTTGTAATTCAGGAGTTTTGAGGCTTTTTGCGCCCTTAATAAGTAGTAAAAATTTCAGCCCAAAAGCTTCATTAGCTTGGCGTTGGCGTAATTTGTTATCTAAGAAGATGCTATTTTCAATTCATTTTTCCCAAGCTCACAGGCGTTGTAGGG
The DNA here is from genome assembly GCF_000390285.2 of Anoplophora glabripennis. Lineage (NCBI taxonomy): Eukaryota > Metazoa > Arthropoda > Insecta > Coleoptera > Cerambycidae > Anoplophora > Anoplophora glabripennis. The sequence goes on along the minus strand of NW_019416540.1, from coordinate 297,970 downwards.
TTTCGATCATTAGTTGTTTTTGTACCTAAATAGTTGTATTGACATGCATTTACTGACAATTTAATTTTTCAAATTTAATTTGTTTGAAAATGAAAAAAAATGAAACAAAAAAAAAGAAATGCAATCAAATTTGTAGGCAGAGTCATAATTTTAGGTCGAGTAGGCGGCATTTTTTCGGCAAAGTTACATTTTTAGATTGAAGGCATAAGCAGATGGAGTGATGTGCTATGTGGCAGTAATGTGTCTTTTTCTTGAACTTTAAAATTATTAAGAAATAAAAGCATCTAAATGCCATAGGAAAACTGCATAGTAGTTAAAAAAATCTGATTGGAAAACCATAAGCCCATGCACGATTAAATAAATGAAAGAATAAAGTAGAAAGCACATCACACTACACACCATTACATGTGTAGAGTCCTTAAGCCATTTTTTTAAGCGAAGTCACATTTTTAGACGGAGTGGAATCTTTTACCTTGATTTATGAAAATCTGGCTCCAGATGTGTGATTAATGAAGGTGAGATCAACCAGCAATCCTTATGATGCCAAATTTTACTGAAATCGGTGGATTTCAAAAAAGTACACCCGCCATATTGGATCAGCCATCTTGAATTTTTACAATGTGAATTCATATTCGTAATCAGCGACCCAAAAAACCCCTTTATACAAAATCTGGTCAAAATCCGCTCAGAATTTGAAAATAGCGATTCCTGCTCGGTTTTTTGAGGTTAGAAAAAAAACCACACGTTCTAGCTCAATTCTGACAGTGGATTTGAATTCAGCAGAGTCTTTTACATAAAAATGTACTATTTAATGTGGAAATAATTTTTTTCCAAATTTTCCCAGTAAATTTTCATCAATTTTCACTATTTTTCACAAGTTTTTTGAGGTTAGGAAAAAATTGTGACGTGATGAGCCAATTCTCACCCCAGATTCGTGTTCAGGAGGCCAAATTACTAAGAAAAATATATGTCGCATAAAAAGTATACCCAACTTTTCTTTTTTGTGTGGCTGTGTTATTAGCAATTGAAAAAAACGGCAATTTTCGACCATTTTTGAGCTCTTGTACATAAACAAATTATCGGAATTTAATCGGACTTTCCTCATTTTATAGGCTTATTCAATACCTACCTTTTTTGTATAAACTTTTTTTCGCTATGAATAATAGTTTTTTTACGTGAGTCACAAAACCACTTTTCCATAACTTTGACCACTGTTAAAACAAAGTTTCCCAACTAGCCTCGAGTTGATTTTTTGATATTTTATTTATAACAGGTTTCCGAACAATATTCCGCAGAGAAACTTCTAATAGTATTTTTTCCCGAAACAGGCTCTTTCATGTCTATAATGACTGGGCTAATATGAAAATTGATTATACCATTCTATAGAGGGCAGAAAGTGGCCATGAGAAAGTGTTCTTCTTTTTTCAATATCACCTCAAACAAGGCTGAAATGAAACAAAATCGGATTTCCAAAATTTGGGTTTTTTCAAATATTTCGAAAACTAATCATGTTACCTTTATTGTTTAAAGGTATAATGTAGGTCCTCTGATTACGCAACTTACCCCGCATTTAAGCTAGTTCGTATTTCTTACAGTTTCTGAGATCCCTGTAGTGAGAAGCGAATTTGTAACAGCCATAGCTATTGGGTGGTCCGTTTTTCATAATTCACTGTCGTTGGCATATGGGAAACCGTAAGATATACAGAGTGACTCAAATTTAAAAAAGTTGCGCCGTTTCAGGGTCATTAAAATAAACCAAACAGATCTGCTGCCGTCCCTGAAATATTATGAAAGAACTGAAAATGGTGATTTTAGAAAATGACATCTAACGTCCCTATTTCACAACAGAAAGATCTGAAATTTGGTATTGGAGAATAAGAAGATACGAGGAATCCATTTTTGTTGAAATAAAATTTCTACGACTACTAGTTTCATTTATGCAACATTCATTTGTTTCTTTTTTTATGACTTTTAATACCTAGTTAATAAAAACCGACCAAAACACAAATGGTCACATATGCTTAATGTGACCGCCATTATTATTGATGCACTTCGTATAATCCTCATTAATTTTTAGAACTGCATTTAGTATGAAATGGGAATTAAATTCACTTAAATTTTTTATACATTGATCAACTTTATGTCTTAGTTCATCTAAGTTTACACTAGTTTCCTTATAAACCTCGTTTTTTAAGTAACCCCACATAAAACTATCGAAGAGTGTAGGTCTGGGCTATTTGAAGGCCATTGAATATTTCCTCCTTTACCAATCCACAGATCAAATCTATTATTTAAATAATTTCGTACTGCTCTGGTTCTATGCGGTGGCGCTCTGTCTTGGTGTCAAATTAAATTGGTATAGTCGATCAGCTAGGCCGGGAAAAAGAGCAGGGAAATTACAATTTCGCGACTTTTTGTTTCGGCAAGCTGAATTTATCACTATAGATGCTAAAAATTATTACTTTTATCTGGGAAAGTACCCAGGTTGCCGTTTATGATAGTATTTTTTTTTGCCGCTACCAACCTAACTTGTTTAACAATAGGCCGTCAACTTTGACAGTCTGTAACTCCGTTGTTTTTCAACGAATCTTGACGATTTTTTTTAACTTAAAACTCTTTTCATAAGCTTTCTGAATACGTAATAATATATAACGTTCGTGCGCCGTATATTTCATTTTGCAACTAAGACTAAAAAATAAAAAAACTTTCCAGGTTGTAAATTTGAAATTAAAAAAACATGTAGATTTCAATGTATCTATTATTATGAAATCTACCACGAAAAAAATCAGTGCGATTGTGGAAGATGCTCGGGATCGTCCAGATTAATAACACAGACCCACAAAAAAAAAGTTGAAAATACCAGAGACTAGACTCTCCTATCCTTGTGTATTTTGACGAGCTAAAACCGAATCCGGAACCAAAATTGCTCCATCACCCTCCATTTATTTTTAAATCGCGAAAAACTACCCCAAAACACGGAAAATCTTCAAATTCTCGCTAGAGTACGGGTCCGAAGATTGAGATAAACGTTGGAACCAGCACAATAAGACTATTTAATATGTACTTTGACGAGCTAAAACCGAATCGGGATCCAAAATTGCGCTATCACCCTCCAGTTTTTTTTTAATCGCGAAAATCATCTCAAAAATACGGAAAATCGCGTGTTATCGTCTCGGATCTTAACATTCTCTCTTTTTGTTTGATCGTAATCTTTTGTCTTCAAAACATCTGTATAGTGGATACCTTTTTCTTTTTCTGCTATCTGGCTCGGATACCCTTTTAAGCATTCAACAAAAATCTGCCATCATATTAACATCCCATCGTCCTTGGTACCGGCGTTCCATTTCCTTAATGCCTTGATGAAACCGTTCCCCTTGCTCTTTACTGTAATCGCCAAGATTCTCTAGAAAATAGTCAAGATGAGATTGCAGGAAATGTAATTTGTAGTTCATTAGGCATCCTAGCTTTTTGAAATTTGTCAGTAGTTCCTCAATTAAGATCTGTTAATTTGCACTTTTATTATTTCCCAAAAAGTTCACTGATACTTTCTCAAAACTCAGCCATGCTGCTTTTTCTGCATCAGTAATTTTTTCCATAAATTTGGCGTCTTTGAAAAGGCTGCGTATTTGAGGACCATCAAAAATGCCTTCTTTCAATTTAGCATCACTTATTTGTGGAAATTTGTCTCCTAAATATTTAAAACAGTTGCCATCTTTGTCCAGAGCCTTAACATATTGCTTCATGATACCAAGTTTAACATGTAAAGATGGGGGTATTACATCTAATGGATTAGCTAAAGAATTTTAGATAATGTTCTGCGAGCCTGGACGAAAGCTTTCTCTCTTTAGCCACTCTTTTTTAACATAGTGATTATTTCTGTCTCGACTATCCCATAAGCATAAGAAGCACGGATATTTCGTGAATCCTGCTTGTTGTCCAAGAATCATGGTTGAAATCTTCAGATCTCCAGAAATCTTGATTTTCTCTAATACAACTTCTAAGTTTTCGTAAGTTTCTTTCAACGTCGTTGAGTGGGCTATTGGAATAGATGCAAACTTGTTTCCGTTATGTAAAAGAACAGCTTTGAAGCTTCGTTTGGATGAGTCAATAAAAAGTTTGCACTCTTCATCTTGACAAATGTTGGGTTTTAAGGTGGCCATATCCCTCGCCGAGAAATGGTGAAATTTCTGGCATTTTTAGGTACTGAAATCTTGAAAAGTAAAACGTGTAGAACAAAAGTAACCACAAAAATAAAATCCTTGATGTTTTGTTTATTCATTGTTACTATTTAAATTTACCCAAATAAAATAATAACTAAAAAAAAGCGTTTGTAAAACATGCGTTTTCTGTTATTCTAACCCCACATTTTAAGAATTATTTTCACGTACGTATAAATAAAAGTAAACAATTTTATATGTAGGACTAAGCAAGTAAATGTTATAAGAATACTTATATGTGGAGTTATATATAAAAAAGTTAGTATTTTCGTAGATTTCAGTACCTAAAACCTTGATGGTTTGATCGTTTTTTTGCACCTGTTTATTCGATTTACTGCGGCGTCTTTGTAAATACTCAGGTGGCATGACATAACATTCCTATTATTTGATAACCTTTAGATTATTCAGTTATAAAATGTTTGAAATTATTTGTCTTTGCGGAAAACACTATTTAAAGAATATGGGGCCCTTAATTCATCCATGAGTCCTTAAACGTTATGGCAGTACGTCAACGAAAGTTCATCACTTTTAGTAAAATATTTCCGAAATTCTTTTTCTCTAGTACGATAAATATAAGCTCTTGTTCTTCTTGACAACAGATTTTTTTTTCAATTTTGCAGCTAAATACTCTGCCCTCTCTTTAGTCAAACCTAATTCCCTTATAAGGTCACTCAACTCATCTTGATTGAAAGTTTCGGGAGTCTTAATCTTACCTGCTCGTGAAAAGTCATCGCTTCCACTATCACTCTCACTGTCTTCTTCTGAGTTTTCGTCAGCTTCCATTTCCTCTTCTACATTAGAGTTATCGATATCCATAGCTTCTTCAAGTTCAATTGCTACTGTGGGAGTTTTTATTGGTCTCTTTACCGAAGAAACATTAGCATATAATATTTTAGTGTTGAATCCAGTCGTTTTGGTCATACAGAAACAGCAATCTTCTAGCCGTTAATTTGGTTATAAGGCCATAACTTGTAAACTATTCAACTTACCATTCCAGGTTTCGTGTGAGTTATTAGAAAGTGATGCGATGCCAAAACGTTCTGATAATAATAACGCAGTTTATAAATGTTTAATTCAAAGGTCATAAATAAATTTCTTCTGTTTATAACTTTTGATCTAATCAATATTTTTTTACGCTCGAGAGCTAGCTTTGTAGGTCATTTGAAAACGAAAAAAAATGTACTTCACTGTTTTCTCGTGGAAATGAAAGAAAAAAGTTATAAGCGAAAAACGTGAATTTATGTAAAAATTATACAATTAACCAGCCTGTAAACAATCTTCCCTCCATTTTTATGACATGACTGTGGAAATTAATATGTTATTGTACATAATATTTAGCATCTATAGTGATAAATTCAGCTTGCCGAAACAAAAAATCGCTTCCAACTCTATATTTCCTCGCCTGTGTTGTCTAAAAGGGCTTCGTTTTCACCCAGGAAAAAATATTGATATGTAATCAGTATCGCAAATGATGGAAGACTGAGAACCGTCAATTCCATTCAAAATTTGATTCTCATATTTGCAACTTTAACTGCCAAAGTTAAATAGAATACCGAAGCGGGCTTCTCGCTTTATCCCCACAATAATAACGTAATGATTCCCGTCCCTTCTTTTATTCATCCGCTCTCGTTTCTATTATTACCCGAGAAATTCCATGAATAATATTTCACTCTCCCGTCCGACCGTCTTAAAACAGAAAACATGATACTCCCCCCATAAATCTCCACCCAGACGCTACAGCCGATGATGTAAGTGAACATCAGAATGACAAATAACCAATATCGAATAAGACGGTATCATCAAAATTAGATGCTGATGCAAATCGTATCCGATTTACATATTTATAGGTGTCACCAGTGAGTTATATGGAAGGCATTAGTTGCAAGACGCGCCTGGCGAAATCGCAGTCATATAACACCGTCATCCAATATGCCCCAGACACTGCTTTAATCAAGTGTCATATTTAGCGTTCATAAATTTCTATTAGGAAGAGAATTTGCATATTGAGTCATTTGTCTCGGGATTAGGCCGGGGGAAATTTATAGAGGAAAACTTGCCCCAGTTTTTCGACGATGGGAATCGAAGGCGACACTGAAATCCGGGCGTGTAATTGGGGCACACTCCCCATCTTCTTCCACCTGACGTAAAAGATGAGATAGACAGGGTGGTGCATAAACTATCGTGATAACTACAGAAGGTTGTACAGGGTGGGCAAATAAGCGAGGTAAGCGGCTGTATCTCAGAAACTAATGATCGTAGAGAGCTACGGTAAAAAATTTTATAGGTAAAGTGGGCAAGGGAAAATGCTGGAAATTATTTTCAAGTTTCCAAGATGGCCGCCAGTGGGCGTTTCCACCATCTTGAATTACATAAAGTTACGTTTCTCGCGATTTTCCCCAATGAATGTAACAAAAAAGTATTTGCGTTTTAATGTTAACTTAAAGTCGAACATTTTTTGTAAAAACAATTTTTCTCTATCTTTCGAAATAAAGTGGTGGGGGGTATTTGAATGTTGTTTTAAATAAATGCCTGTAACTTCGAAACGGCTTAATGGATTTGGATAAATTTGGTATCATTGAAAAGAGCATTTCTTGGGCTTTTAGGTTTCTCGTAATCATGACAGTTGCGACCTACACGGCCGCCGATAGAGGGCGTTATTCGATATTATAACCAAAATATTGGATTTTCTCAAAAAATTTAAATGCGATGATATGACTTTTTTTAGACTAGAAAATAGACAAATGACCAACCAATAAGCCTGCGCAAACCGCATCTTAATATCTTTTTCCTAACTCAAATTATTAAAAAAAAATACTAAACCAGGAAAATTCATATATCCCCATTTAAAAATGCATCGGTTGCTTTCGATAAGAAGGCAAGTAGTAGGCCATGGAAATAAAAGACAAACTCCTCTCTAAAATATTCACAAGAAATGTCAGTTTATTTAGTGCTGTGATTTTAAGTCGCACGTTTTCGTATTTATAAGCGATTTTCCTTTTAAATAAAGTTGTGGTCCTGAAAAGGACCGATTTTGAAAAAAGATTAATGCCTTCTGTGTTCAAATTGCCTTCCGTCATATTCCACACATTGTTCCAGTCTTTCTTGAGTCGACAGAACCGCAGCCTCGATTTCTACCGCTGATAGTTGACGAATTGAGTTTCGAATTCTGTTTTCCATATCCATTCGTGTTGTTGGTGGAGTTTGAAAAACAATGTCTTTTAAGCGTCCCCACAAGTAAAAATCAAGACATGTCAAGTCCGGAGATCTTGCCGGCCAAGGAAATAGGCTTCCCCTTCCTATCCAGCGTTCTCGAAAGGTCCCGTTAATATGGTTTCGGACATTAATTGAATAATGTGCCGGACAACCATCTAATTGCAGAAACATAGTTCTCCTAGTTTCGAGTGGCACATCTTCCAACAAAATTGGCAAGTCGTTGATCAAAAACTCTAAGAAGCGGTTACCAGTTAAAGCTTGATCAAAAAAATAAGGTCCAATAATTCTGTCCCCAATGATACCGCACCACACATTTAGGCTCCAGCGTCCCTGGTGCTGCACTTCTCTTAACCAATGCGGATTTTCAGCGGACCAATAATGCATATTATGACGGTTTACTCTACCATCACTACTAAAGGTAGCCTCGTCGGTCCAGAGAATTTCCGTTAAGAAATTTCTGTTTTCCTCAAGCATGCCTAGCATCCATTGACAATAATTTAATCTATTATCGAAATCTTGTTCATTTAGCGCCTGGTGCAAAACTATGTGGTAAGGATGTAATCTAAAAGTAAAAAACAACATATGCGTAAAAATAATATAATCAGAATAACACTGAATTGTGTATTTGAGAGTATGTGCTAAGATACTTGGAATAAGATAAAATTATTTACCTATAATCTTTCAAAATATTTCTAACAGTTGTTCGTGCTATTCCCAAGTCTAGAGACAATGTTCTAGTTCCTACATGTCTATCAAATTCTATGTAAGCCAAGACATTGATAATGTTTTCTTCGGTCCTTCCATTGCGACGCCTGCGACGTTTAGGACGACGAAAACTTCCAGTATCGCGTAATCGCTGTACCAAGCGCGGAAACATTCTTCTCCCGTAATGACGGCGATCTGGATACCGTGCCGCGTACTGTCTTGCAGCTATAGCTGCATTTTGAAAACACTCGAAATAAATCGCAATCATGTCAACGGCTTCATTATTTGTGAGAGGCATTTTGATTAAAAAGTACTCAAATTATACGCAATCAACAATATTAGGCTGCGTGTGACAAAAGTTTGACGTTACTTGGCAATATTTTTGTTAGGCGATTGTCGTGTCCATGGCCTACTACTTGCCTTCTTATCGAAAGCAACCGATGCATTTTTAAATGGGGATATATGAATTTTCCTGGTTTAGTATTTTTTTAAATAATTTGAGTTAGGAAAAAGATATTAAGATGCGGTTTGCGCAGGCTTATTGGTTGGTCATTTGTCTATTTTCTAGTCTAAAAAAAGTCATATCATCGCATTTAAATTTTTTGAGAAAATCCAATATTTTGGTTATAATATCGAATAACGCCCTCTATCGGCGGCCGTGTAGGTCGCAACTGTCATGATTACGAGAAACCTAAAAGCCCAAGAAATGCTCTTTTCAATGATACCAAATTTATCCAAATCCATTAAGCCGTTTCGAAGTTACAGGCATTTATTTAAAACAACATTCAAATACCCCCCACCACTTTATTTCGAAAGATAGAGAAAAATTGTTTTTACAAAAAATATTCGACTTTAAGTTAACATTAAAACGCAAATACTTTTTTGTTACATTCATTGGGGAAAATCGGGAGAAACGTAACTTTATGTAATTCAAGATGGTGGAAACGCCCACTGGCGGCCATCTTGGAAACTTGAAAATAATTTCCAGCATTTTCCCTTGCCCACTTTACCTATAAAATTATTTACCGTAGCTCTCTACGATCATTAGTTTCTGAGATACAGCCGGTTACCTCGCTTATTTGCCCACCCTGTACATTATATCATCAATTTTCATCAATTTTAATTTTCAGGCAATTGGATCAAATTTTTATAACCTGTGAAACTCATTAAAATAAAAAATGTTGCTATGGACAAGGGGAGGTAAGTGACGTAACTTACCTCCCTAGGGAAAAAGCAATTTCGAGCTATAAATGCATATTTTATGAACAAATAAATAGAAATATTTAGTGAATATTACATTTTATTAATTATTACGAATGAATATTTATAGTAATTGTATAGTTATTACATTTAGTAACATTTATAAAATCTGGATAATTCCCCTCGCGTTTACTAATTGTCACATTTTTCTTAAAATGATTTACCGCTCCATTTCAGTCACCGGAGGCTCAATATTTCTAACTGATGCGTTAAAACAGAATGATGGGATGTACTACAAGAACATGGAGTTGAAGTGTCATTGTAAAGAATCCTGTTGGCTATTTAATTTTTGTTACTTAAACTGTCAGAAACATAACTATCTGCAATTGTGACTGATTTCCACCCACCATGTTTCTTGATTGCTAATACATCAACTCCTGTATTAGCCAGTAACGTTGCCAATGTTCTTCGGAATGAATGGCCTGCATATGTTTCAGGATGTTCTAGTTTCAAAAACTGTGTAATCTTATGGGGAATCATAGAAAGGGTATTCTTGCCGACTCACAGTGGACCGTTTCACAAATCTAGCACGACAAAATGAAATTCAAATTTCATTAAAATATACAACTTAATGTATTAGGTATATAACAGTTATGCAGAACCAATAAAGATTTATTGTCCCTCGTTAGTCCCTTACCAGTATCAGGTAAAGAAATTATCCTTGAATGTGTGATGATCCGCAGTCTGGTAAGAGACATTGTAGGGAGTGCAGTTGCATATAGTGTATTTAGTAGCAAGTTTTTTCAGTGTTAAGTGTTTCAATGGATCCAGAGACTATAGGTATGTCTTCATTATTTACAATATAAAATAATCTAAAAACATTTTCTACTGCTTGTGGTTTCGAGGCTTTAAATGCACTAATTGTTTTTCATAAACTAAATGTTTGCAATTTCTATCGACTGAACTTATATGAAGGCCAAAAAGTGCCAGGCTACTTTTTAGCTTATTTTGTAGGACAATGTTCCTAGATTTTGAATATATTTGAGTTTATTTGCGATTTTTTGCGTTAAGGTTGTATTTCTATCATTTTCAGAATCGCGACATACATTGTCAAGAAGAGAGTTCTTCGACAAGTGGCATAGTTTCACTAAAAAAACACGTGTAGAGGAACTTCGTAATTAGTACATACGACATTGTTGATTTAACCGAAGAAGGTATAAAAAATATAAAAACCATTATAAAAGATTTTTCGAAGAAAATTTCTGAACGATGGGATAATTATTCTCGAAAACTGGAAGTTTTTCTAAATAAATATAAGGACTGGTTAGATGGTAGCGACATAGATTGTGTTGCGATTACCTACAACATACAGCCAGCAACCTCTGCTGGAATGTCAGCTGGGCGACCGATAAAAAAGTTTGAGGAGTGTAGCGAAAGATCCAAGAGGAGAAAAGTTCAGCATCTGCTGGAATCAAGTACTTCTGCGGAGTTAACTTATGCAGCTGAAGTTTATTTACGTTCAGAAGGTAAAAGAGATGCTGCTAATATTGTCAAGGAATTGTCTTCAGCTTCTCCTAAAAGAGCAACTACAATTAAAAAGCTTCGACTTCAACTTAATGATGTTATGTCCTACAGCAGAGATGAAGCACTTGCATTATATATTGACTGCAAGCACACAAAATATACATACAAACTAGAAAGGAAACGGGCCATAGCAGCAGGTCATTTTTTATACCCATCTTATTACAGCTTACAAAAGTCGAAACAAGACTGTTGTCCGCCTGCAGAATCTATAAAAATAACTGAAATCAGTGCCGAAGTTTCACTTCAGTCGTTATTAGATTTAACAGTTCAGAGAATCTACAAAGTACAAGATGAAGTCATTAGTCGCTTATTATCATTAAATATAACCGAATTTAATTTAATTTGCAAATGGGGTTGCGATGGAAGTTCGGGACATAGCCGATACAAGCAGAAGTTTACAGATTCAAGTAGTGATGATGAATATTTGTTTATTGTTACTTTCGTTTCTATAAAGTTACATCCATTGAATGAAGAAAGTACAGTGGCGTGGTAGAATCTGAGAACCTCTTCAACTAGGTCTTGTCGACCTATAAAGTTTCTGTTTTGTAAAGAAACTGAGGAGGTAACTCGCCGTGAAACTAAATTAATTGAAGAACAAATTTCTAAACTGCAACCTACGAACATCATTATGAAAGATTCCGAAATAAGTATTCATCACCATTTGCTTTTAACAATGGTAGATGGAAAAATTTGCAATTCTTTAAGTGGAACTCGTTCAGTTCAATCTTGTTACATTTGTGGAGCCACTCCCAAAACAATAAATTTAAAACCTATTGTAGCTAATGAAAACAAACGCGAATATTATAGTTTTGGCCTATCTACATTACATAGTTGGATTCGATGTTTCGAATGTTTGTGGCATATTAGCTGTAGACTTGATGTAAAAAAATGGCAGATAAGAGACGAATCTGATAAAATAACTGTAAAGCAAAGGAAACAAGAACTGCAAACTAGATTTAAGAATGAAATGGGTCTCATAATAGATAGGCCAAGGCCAGGTTTTGGCTCCACAAATGATGGGAATACTGCTCGTACATTTTTTTAAAAATGTTGAAAAAAGTGCGGATATTACAGGACTAGACAAGCACTGTCATCTGGTCATGAAATTGATATAGAAAAATTCGAAAAATATGCAGAGGAAACAAGGGCACTGTATTTAAATATTTATCCGTGGTACCATATGCCAGTTACTGTACATAAACTTCTTGTACATGGTAGTGAAATAATAAAAAGTAATGTTTTACCTATCGGTCAATTATCTGAAGAAGCGCAAGAGGCACGAAATAAAGACTGCAGAAGATTTAGGGAATCTCATACCCGTAAGTCATCTCGCAGTGCCACTAATCAAGACTTACTGACAATGCTTCTGATTACTTCTGACCCTGTAATAAATAATTTTCTAGAAATTCCTAAAAAAATCTACGAGCAGTATTTCAGCAAATGTATTAAACCTTTTAAAATGTCCCGATATTCCATTTGAACCCCTCCCTACAAGTATTCATAACCCACCAGAGTTTGAAGATGATTATACAATAGAAGAGTCCACTGAATCCGACCCTGATCTCTCTTCCGATTATGATGACTAATTTATATATTTCTATGATGTATTAACATTCTATTAATTTAAGTTAAATAATAATAAATATTGCTTTACCAAATGTAAACATTTGTATGTATATTTTTTCATTAAACCCTTTTTTTGCTGCTCAAATTTTTTTATGTACGCCTATGACACTCAAATTATAAAAACACAATAAATATAATAATATAAGTACTATTCGAGATATGACAAATCGCATATATGAATATTAACATTCGGAATACATTTTGTCCAGTTAGATTTGTGAAACGGCCCACTGTGCGACTGGTTGGTTGTAACATCTACCTGCTTGATAGCCGCATAAAAAAGCGTGAAATTTCAGTTTTAATTTCCAATCTAATCTTGATATATTTCTTGAGAATTTCTAGGTTTGAAACAGAACCCAGACGAGGAGTAATTGTAAACGTACGTGACATACCATTTTTAGAATCTGAAATTGTAACCACAATAATGTCATCGAAATTTTTGAAATAGACGTCCAAAGTAAGTTTGCATAACTCATCAGAACGGCATGCTCCTGCAATGCCTAAGACCATCACTACCTTCATTAGCAAATATGTGTTATCGGGTACCTGAACGAGAAAATCGTTGACTTGTTCTCTTGTAAAAACGTTTGACTTTTTAGGTGTATAGCCGTCATTCTTACGTTTCAAAAATGCTCTCAGCCTGGGGTATTTTGATAATAATAATATCTCTACTCCTCATTCTAACTACGAGAATTAGCCCAGAAGTCGGAGACTTGTACGGGAGAGGAGGCGGCATATTATTATTAAGCAGGCCGCATTTGCGCCCAGGAACGACTTGTCCTAACCACCATTCAGTGCAGGAATGAGGGAAACCTGGAAAACCTCATTAATTAGGAGGGTGGTCAAATGCCAACCGGTGTCAATCTCTCACATTGACCCAAGCCAACATTCTTCCACCCTACCGTACCTGCACAGAGGGTGCCAATCCTCCGTACACGCATAGCTAATCTACGGTCTACCGGCCGCGGGATTCGAAACCCGGGCAGATAGCACACATCGATTTAAGTACTGACGCATTAAACCGTGCGGCTATCGGCCGATTAATCCACATTCCACATTCTAATCACGCTATTCTACGGAAATTATCTTTCTAATCGTAGACAAATTGTTTGCTTTAACAATTCTTATTCAGACCACGAATACATGCGTCACGGAGTTCCACAGGGCTCGGTTTTGGGGCCCTTGCTGTTTATTATTTATGTTAACGATGTGTTCCCATTCCTATTACCTTTTCGTAGCACGTTATTTGCCGATAATACTGCCATCTTTACGTCTGCCTATAATTTGGCTGGTCTTTCCTTGTTATCAGATGAAATGATTGAAAAAGCACAGAAATGGTTTTCAGCTAATAATCTAAAACTGAATGACAGTAAAACGCACAATTTAATATTTTCAACTCGTAAGAATATAACGGAAAGCAAATCTGCAAAGGTATTCGGTGTGATTCTTGATGATTCCCTTACGTGGAATGCCCATATTGACAAACTGGGAACTAAACTGTCTAGTACCTACCTTGTTTTTAATTCGAGGATTGGAGCATTTTTTGAGTGACGACTGTTTGATGGTGTGGTTTTTCACTCTCATTTGACTTATGCTATAATCCTTAAAGTAATAAAAGAAAGCTGTACGGTTAATGACTAATTCTAGCTATACTGAACACTGTCTACCGCTTTTTAAAAAACTTAAAATTCTACCGTTACCATGTCTTTACATATATGCTACTCTCCTAGAAATTCATTCTCAGAAACATCTCTATGTTACACTCTCAATGTCATAGTTATAGGACGAGATGTGCGGACAATTTTATGATTCCACGTTATAGACCGACTAAATCAAAGAAAAATTCTTTAGATATCCATTTATATAATATTGTGTCAACTAGTTTAAAGTTCTTAAATACTCGTGATTTTAAACATAAAATAAAATCATTTCTTGTTACGCATTGTTTCTACTCAGTTACTTAATGAGTTTTTAAAATTTTCTGATATGCATACATTGTGGTAATGGTCTTATCGCTCCTTCCTAGACTGAGATGTTTATATAATCACTTTTCTCTCGTTTTGTGTTCTATTGCTTGTAATATTTATTGTGATATGTTTTTTATTAATCTATATTTTTTGTTTATATCTATACATTTTTTGTTTTTGTATATGACTTGCCATAAAGATTGTTTGCAATTTAACATGGTCAATAAACATTAAACTACACTAATCTATGAAAATAGTTGACTTAATCATTCAGTATTCACTCCACAAACTCGCCGGTGACTTTAAAGTTCTTGACATCTTCATGAAATATGCTAGTAATGACATTTCAGAAACACCAGTATTTTTGTTCTAGCACCATTCTTTGAAATTTTTATATGCTCGTCCGTAGCGCACTTTCGACTTTTCGGGCAACAAAAATTCGCAGGCAGCATTATTTGCTGCATTTCAAAACCACCAAAATTTCAACTTTTATGTAGTTTTGTTTATAAACACCTTATAAACGACAAAATCCAAACAACCAAGGCGACTTTGCAAGATTTCGAATTAATGTAAAACTTAATTGATTTAAGAAATGTCAAAAAATAAAATCTAATCTTTATTTCATGAACCATAAAGAACCATGGGAGTAGATAAAATGTTATACACCACGAAGCAGTTAAGTATTATTTACCAGCCTCGAACTCTACTGCTAGCCCTCGCTCCGCTCAGGCGCAAAATCATCCTTGCCTGGTAAATAATACTTACCCCCTTTATGGCGTAAATAACTATTTTGCACGATCAAGCTTTTTTAGTTCACTTACTATGTTTGTTTCTGCGACAGTAGGATGCGCTTACTGGTTGCTAAGGCTAACAAAACGGTAAGTAATTCACTTACCGTTCTAGAACGGTAAGTGAATAACTGTCAAAATAGACATTTTCAACATCGCATCGATTTGGAATGAGTTTTCTAGAATTCAGTTTTAAATGTGGTTAATTGATATAAAAGAAAGATGTATTTTAAATCTATTTATTAATGTTGAAATTAAATGAACAGTTTGTACAATTGCTTACAGAAATTGGAGCAGTACATGTTTTTTCAATTTCGGTTTCAGTTATATTTTTATTTAAAGTAAAATTAGCTATCGAGGCCAGTGAAGTCGAAGCTATAGTAGCAGGTAATGGTTCAGCACAGGATTCAGAAGTATAGCATGATGATGTGTTGTCATTATCGTGAAGAATTTTATCTGCATACTGTAGTTTATTTTGAAGGGAATCTTCGACGTAGCTTTCGGCAACGGTTGAGGATTTCCATCCCCCATGCCTTTTTAACCCGAGCACATCCACACCTCTATTTGCTAGGAGGGTGGCTGAAGTACGGCGAAACGAATGACCTGTATAATTTGTAGGATTTTGTAGTTTTAAATACTCGGATATCTTCGACGGCCACTGTCCAATTGTTCCTTTTCCCACTACCTGGTTGTAGCACCTTCCATTGCGATAATTCAAAAATACATGCGAAGATTTTGTGTTTGTTGGCCGCAAGTTGATATACTTGCGGTAAATTTCTAAATAATGGATATTTTCATCCTGTCTGTTTGTAACAGTAAATATTCGTAGAATATTTGTTTTTGTTTGCGGAATTTTTACAACTATATATGTTCCTTGGTCGTCAATATCCTGAATGGTCATATTGTATAACTCTTCCCTTCTACATGCTCCCGATATTCCTAATATCAATGCTACCTAAAATGCAAAACGATACTTAGCACCTATTCATGTAAAATATTTACCTTATGAATTAAATATCTGTCATCTGGTGCCTCAATTAGGAATTGCGACATGTCTTTCTTAGTAAAAACACTGGATTTTTTTGGTCTGTAACCAACATTTTTCTGTTTGAGGTAGCCAATTAATGTCGAAAATTTGGAAATGTCAAGCGAGTCATGAACAAATATTGTCCTTTTTAACATTGAATACTCTGTCCATAAGCTTCCTGGAGCTTTCAATTTTTCGTTCCTTTGGACAAAGTACGCCACCATAATTTTCTCGGTAATATGTTGTTTTTTGTTTCACACCATTTCTTGAAAATCTTGTATGTATTTTCATAGCGCTCCCTTGATTTCTCAGGAATTAATGTGGAACATCCAACACTCCACGCTTCTTCTAACTCTGCATCTAAAGACGAATCGCTAATTTTACCAACACTTTGCTTTCTTAAATTCTCGTAAATGCAACAACGCGTCGTAAAATTTGAGAACTATCAATTATTAATAAATAACACCATAGCTACCGGTTCTAGAACTGTCAATTTCGTCAATTAAGAAAGCCGTGACAACAAGAAACATCAGTAGATGTCAATAAAATTGCTTCGCAAATTGATTGGGAAACGTCATTTTTGACGTTACATAAAAAATTAAATACGTATATACAGGGTGGGCCACCAGTAACGCCTCGGTCGCTAGTGACCAAACGGCAAATGTTACAGAAACCTGTTTAGGTGGGTATGTGTAGGTTGATTACGGCTACATTTTAAAAATATTTTGAAATATACAGGGTGTCCAGGAAAAGCGTACCATATCAAAGTTATGTATTTTTAAATGGAACACCCTGTATTTTACTGCATTTTTTAAAGCACCGTAAAAAAATAGGTGAACTTTATTAAAGGTTCTGCATACCTAGGACTTATAGTTTGTGAGATATTTCAATTTTAGTGAAAATGCAAGCATAGCGTAGAAATTTAATATTAGCAAAAAAAAAATAATTTTAAGGAAGCAGCTTTGGAGGGTCTATTTTAGATCCTTGAAGTTATAAATTGTTATATTTGTCGTCACTTAGTATTATACAGGGTGTTCAAAAAACTGCTGAATACTTCTCTCAACTTTAAACAGCAATAACTTGGTTATTTTAAATGGAACACCCAGTATATTTTTACTTTGAGAGTTAGGAAATTTAAAACTCTTTCAAACTGTATATAGGTTTCCTATACCTATCTCTAACGGTATTGGAGATATTTGTGCCGTTTCGTTTTTTATCGATTTTTTTTGTAAGATGTATCCACGTGTCTTTATCGAGGTCTTTACTGAATTGGTTTGGGTTCTTTTTGATGACGTCTCTTTAAATATAATGAGAAAAATGAGGATACAATTAGATGGCGCACCTGCAAATTTTTCATATTCAGTGAGAAATTATTTAAATCGGAAATTTAGTAATAAATGGATAAGTAGGAATGGTGCATGTCAGTGGCCACGTAGGTGTCCAGACCTCACCGTAATGGACTTCTTTTTTGCGAGCTCTATAAAAAATCTTGTATACAATGTTCCACCTATTACATGCGATGATATTATAGGGAAGAATTTGAGAAGCATTTGCGTGAGAATATCATTTGAAGATAGAATAAGATGTATTCAGGTTATCAATTCGAACATCAATTAAAATTTTTCTTTGTTTTTTCTAAATGTAGAAGTCCCTTTTCATTATCATGAAAATATTCAAAAATGTTTTCTAATAAAAAATATTATTTTATAAGCAGAATAATTATAAAAAGTTAATAATTTTGTATAAATATGTTTGTAGTAAGTAACTGAATTATTTNAAAAGTTGCGGCAACATGTTATAGAAAATTTATTCCAGTTTTCGAAACTACCCTCCGATTCTCTGTATGACCATTTGTCCCCGAAATATCGATGATTGAAGACAAAAGGATCCTTTTCCATTAAAAGTCCGATATTTCGATGAAAGATGGTCGTATCGAAATTAAAAAAAAAGGAAATTGAAGCTGAATAAACAGGCTATCTGGTCCATGCAATGGCTTAGCTGAAAAAAAATTTCAAAGTTCGTGGACTCCGAAATAAAAAAAAAATAATTGCAAAATTCTTTTGTTGCGCTATTTCTTAGAAGAAAAAATTTCGACCAAAAGATCTAAAAACTAGAATCTTAGAGCTTCAAAACTCTTTTTTTTTAATTTTGGTACGACCATTTTTCGCCTAAATACAGTCTGTCAAAAATCACAGAAAAATTTCGAAAATTCTTTTGACCCTTTAATTTTTTGCATTAGTCACCTGATTCAAAAGTTGCTCGAACACTTTCTTGGTACAGTAATAAAATATGAAAATAATGGTTTTCAGACGTCTTTCTTCCTAAATGGAGTGGGAACGACGTATACGCGCGACTGTCAGACCAAGAGCCTCGGGCGCGGTAAAAATCGCTGAAAAATTTAATTATCCTGACATCGACCGTGGAGAGTGGAAGTTCTCTTTTCAGTTCCAATTAACTTAAAATGCGAAGAGGGCGACTTGGCAGGTTTAATAGGTTTCTATCGCAGAATTATTGCGATCTTATATTCAGGTTGTTTAACGGCTGCCACTTGACGGATACGATTATTAGATATGCTGTCTCTGTTCCGGAAGGTTTATTCTAGGATAATTTGTTCTCGGTCCTAGCAAGGATTTAAAATTCAGTGAGATTTGATTTAATATTATAATACCTCTTTGCTTCACGATTTTGTGTTGCTAGACCAGGAAAAAGAGCTGGGAAATCACTATAGATGCTAAATATTATGTACAATAACATATTAGTTTCCACAGTCATCAAAATGGAAGGAAGATTGTTTACAGGGTGGTTAATTGTATAATTTTTACGTAAATTCACGTTTTTTACTTATAACTTTTTTCCGTTCATTTCCACGAGAAAATAGTAAGGTACTTTTTTCGCCTCCAAAAGATCTACAAAACTAGCCCTCGAGCGCCAAAAAATATTGATTAAATCAAAAGTTATGAACAGAAGAAGTTTATTTATGACTTTTGAATTAAACATTTATAAACTGCGTTATTATTACCAGAACGTTTTGGCATTGCATCCTCTCATTCCTTATCACTG
>NW_019416540.1:261938-276328 GCF_000390285.2 Anoplophora glabripennis | reverse complement strand
AAAAAAAATCGTCAAGATTCGTTGAAAAACAACGGAGTTACAGACTGTCAAATATATTATTTTCAAGCGAATTTCGCTTTTTTAACGGCAGGACTATGAATATTATCGTCATTTTCTTCGGACTCGCTGTAGTTCGCTTCTCCAACCCTTCCGCCGCGCCACGGCTCGCCGAAAAATCAAGCGATCCACTGACATTTGACAATATTTCTTATGCACTTAACATACTTCCACAAATAAAATATTTTTATCTGAGAAAGTAGGTACTCGGGTTGTCGGTTTTGACAGATTTTTTTTGCCGCTACCAACCTAATTTGTTTAACAATAGGCCGTCAACTTTGACAGTCAACAATCATGGATATTGGGATCAAAATCCACATATTTTTGTACGATTTTATAGGTTTTGACTCCTATCACAAAATCGCAATTTTCTCAAAAACGGACGGTTTCTCGAAAAATTGATAAGAATAAAAAAAGTGTAATATTGAATTTGCTATAAGACTGGTAGGCCTTAATTGTAAATTAAGTTAGGGTTGAAGAAATTCATAAAATTTTAAGGCTGACCCACCCCTAAACTACCCCTTCTTGAGATGCCGGTCACTTCAAGTTTCTACCAGCTAAAGACGTCAATAAAATAAATATATTTACAAAATTTGGTTGTTCTGTATTTACGCATTACTGAAATACCGAGTTTTTTCGATTTTTTAAAGACATTTACTGAGGCCAATATCTCCGCAACATCCAGTACGAAAAAAAAAAATTATAAAATATTAAAAATGAACTTGTTTTGGTGTCCTCTACACGCACCTGTTCAATGTCCATTGAGTTGTGAATCAACCTGTATATCGACAAATTAATAAAACCTTTATTGCAAAATATGAACGTTGCTTTTTGTCGCGATCCAAAACGATTTGCTGCAAACATGAACCACCGACGTACCGCGCCACACTAGCGGTTTTACTGGGTAAACAGTAGGTCATGTTATTTTAATGTCGGCTTGTTGTCTTTTGTTATATCGATATGTATATGCAAATATGGTAATCAGTACGGATATGCCGTGATATGTGCAACCCTTCGTTTCAGTTCTTGTCACAATATTTACCCTTTATACGCCCGGCGCAGGCTTTGTATATTTGATTTGAATATATCCGCATAAAATACTATATTTTGTTTACATAAAAATTCCGTGTCAATACGGCCCGCATTTGCATCGACGCGGACCCTTCCGACTTTTTTTACGTTAGTGTTTAATTAGTGTCATGAAAGATCAAATATAACTCTAGGTTTTGAAAAAAGGTACAGATATAATAGTTCTAAGATACTTACACTAAAAGTCAAATGGTAAATAATAAGTGTAACATTTAAAATATATCAATTTTTTAATATTTTTTACTGTTCTCTGCACAAAAGTACAAAATTAGTTATTTATTACAATAGTCCCGGGAACGAAGAGAAAAATAGGGTAAAACCTTTCGGATAGATCCTATTTTTATGAAAATTTGGAATTAAGCATATTTCACCCTATAGATGAAAAGTTATATATGCTTGATAAGCGCTTTTTATTTTTAGGGGATGAAAACCACCCCTTATGCTAAAAAACTGAATAAATATAAAAATATAAAATTAATAGTTTCTTTGACCTTAAACTATATTTATAGCGCATATACAGGGTGTTAAAAAAGAGGTAAAATATTTCAGGAGGTAATAGTATGAACCAAAATAAGCGGAAAAGTCTTAATAAACATGGGTTCGCAAAGTAACGGTTGCGGAAATATGGACCACTATTCGTTTTTCAAACATTTTATTTTATTAGGAATAAACCGACAAAGGAAGCTTTTAACAAACAAAAAACAAAGTTACAGAAGATGTTCAAAGTGCCCTCCGTCCATTTCCAAGCAGGCACGACATCTTCGTCTCAACGATATTCGAACTCTTTCGAAAACACCCTCCTTGGTTTGGATTTCTTGACACTTTTGATTAATCCGTAGCTGCAGCTCTTCCAGGCTATTTACAGGAGTACCATACACTAATGTCTTCAAATATCCCCAAACAAAGAAATCTAGAGGGTTCAGATCAGGCGATCTTGGAGGCCATAAAACAGGTCCGGCCCTTCCTACCCATCTATGTGGAAAAGTTTGGTGTAAATGCTCTCTAACGGCCATGGAAAAATGAGCTGGAGCACCATCATGCTGGAACCACATTTGTTGCCTCTGATTCAAAGGAATGTCTTCCAAAAACTCATACAGTGTGTTCTGCAGAAAGTTGAGGTAAGCAGCGCCTGTTAATCGGTTTGGTAAAACAACAGGACCTAGAAACCTGTCACCTACAATACCCATCCAAATGTTTAATGAAAAACGTGCCTGATGTCCAGATTCTATTAGAGCATGAGGATTTTCGTCGGCCCAAATATGCGTATTGTGAAAATTAAACACTCCATTTCTTGTGAACCCGGCCTCATCAGTAAAAAGAATGTTTGCAAGAAAACGAGGGTCTTCAGCATCATGACGTAGAAACCAGCGGCAAAAAACCAAACGTGCTTGATGATCATTTATTGGATTTAAGGCCTGTACTCGTTGCACATGGTATGGATAAAGCAGTTGCTCGTGAAGGATTCTCCAAACAAGAGGACCACTAATTCCTACCTCGGCTGATATTCTCCGCACACTCGTACCTGGATTCTGCTCTACCAGTGCTAGAATTTCTTCTTCTGCTCTAGGAGTGGATACCGACCTTGGTCTTCCGGATAAATGGCACTGTTTGCTCAAGGAACCGGTATCACGCAATCTTTGGTGAATTCTTCCAAACATGCGTTGTGAAGGAATCTGGCGATTTGGATAAGCGTCAACATAAAGACGTCGCGCTTCGGTGGCGTTCCCATTAGCACGACCATACATGAAATGCATGTCTGTTAATTCTGCGTTAGAGTAACCAGCCATAGCGAAAGAAAACTTGTGCACTGAGAACAACTGTCAAATACGTACTGTTTATTTCACTAAACATCAACCAACTATTATAAGAAAATACACAACGTTTTTGCAAAATAAAAAAAGGGGCTAAAAAACATAAAACATTCCATATCTCCGCAACCGTTACTTTGCGGACCCATGTTTATTGAGACTTTTCTGCTTATTTTGGTTCATACGATTACCTCCTTAAATATTTTACACTCTTTTTTTAACACCCTGTATTATAGATAGAAATCGTTTAAATAATTTTTGGTATTACAAATAATTTATTACAATATTTCAACCCTTAAAAACTACCCCTAAGGACAAAATATTAAAAAAAAATAGTTTTCAACAGTTTAAAATGATTTGATATTACAAAGAGGATAAATTAAATTCTTTTACCTGTTTATAATACAATTTATAATTTGAATTGTTTTAGCCCTTAAAAACCACCCCCCCAATGAGAAAATATAATAATTCAATAAACAATGCAAAATAACATTTTTTTTTGTAATAACTGTCTTTCTCGCTATTTACTTTATGCAATATTCAAAATAATTATTTCGCAATAATTTAATTTTAAAGCTATTAA
Organism: Anoplophora glabripennis; assembly: GCF_000390285.2. Lineage (NCBI taxonomy): Eukaryota > Metazoa > Arthropoda > Insecta > Coleoptera > Cerambycidae > Anoplophora > Anoplophora glabripennis. The sequence goes on along the minus strand of NW_019416540.1, from coordinate 272,791 downwards.
GACGATCCAAAAACGATTTTACGGAAAATTTCGACAGCTGTACTGTAAAACTCAATATTTTTTAAAGCGTAATTTTTGAGATTTTTGAGGTTTGAGGCAAACTTCTAGCAGCAACATTTCTGTTAATTTTTATCCTACACAAATAAAAAACAACAAAATATTCTATGAAAAAAAATCTAAACTTTTGTATTCTTGTATATTTTTCGTATCTTTTTTATTTTTAAAGTTAAATCTTCAAAAATATGATATTTTTCTTGGAATTAAGAAAATTTGGTTTCAATTAAAACGTAATATTTTCAAAAATATGCATTCTACACCGCTTAAACTTGTATAATATATTGTTAGCACATAAAAAATGTAAATTGTAGAAGAATTACCTTTAATTTTAAATCTCTTGAAAAATTCATCAGTTTTTGTACCGATTTTTTCCGAAAAAGCAAATTAAAGTTTTATTTTTATTATGCTAATGATTTAAAGTCAAGTTCATTTTAAAGATTTTTCACATACTTTAAAAAATTTTCTGTGCATTTTTCTTGAAAAATAGAATTGTTTTAGTTATTTTGCGTTAAATGCTACCAATTTATTTTCCGGCGGACATGAAATTATCTTCAACCAGCCGTAGCTCAGCACCTATTGCAGCTACATAAATGAAAAAATTCAATCTTTCCTTTTTTTACAAGCTTCACTTTCTTCATAGAATATCTAGTTTCCGAGTTATTCGAGAACAACTAATGAAAAACGTCTTTCTCTTTTAAATGTACATTATGAGTCACCAATAACTCTGACTTATCGAAAAATATTCATAAGATACTTTTTACTTAAAATTGATTGCATTATCGATTCCTGGGCTCATTTTCAATATTTTATTTTTCACCCCTTAGAATTATACTTATGAGGATGGAAGAACATGATCTTGAAATTACTTTGTCACATTTTCCATAAATAAAAAGCAAATTAAAATAATCCTCATTAGTATAATTTAAACGATCGGCAAAAATTATTCAGACACAACAATAATTTGACAACTAACTTGACAAATGTTATTTGTTGTTTCAATTGTTTTTGGAGTGTTTCTAGTCATGGCCAATTTGACAGCAGGTCTGATACGAAAAAACTGTCCAAAAAATAAAAAATTGCAAATATCTCTAAAAGTAGTAACGGCAACCATAACAATGATTATATGGTTTGAAAGGAAATTTCAATCTGCATACGACAGAGTAAAACAAATACAGCGTGTTCCATTTAAGTTAACAAACATATAATTGTTTGAAGTTATTAAAATGTAACAGCAAAAATGAAACACCTAGTATTAAATGTTTTAATTTGTTGGTATACCATAATGTAGTGTTACCTATGCCCTTTACAGGTACCAAAAATCCGCTTGATATCAAGCTCCTGAAAAGAGTTACTAGCATCTCCGCGACCCCTTGTATATCACAAATTTTTCTTTAAAAATTAATATCTCAAAATCTATAACTCCTGGTTATAGGGAATATTTAATAAAGTGACCCTCAAATTTCACGTAGAATACGAAAATGTAATAATATATAGGGTGCCCATTTAAAATAACGAAGTTGGTTTCGACTTCCGGTATAACCGGAAGTGCTGGAGAGTTCTAGATATTTTAGTTGTGTTCACCCTAGGGACATTGCCATGTTGCCAAATTTTTAAATTTTTCGGAGTAGTACTTTCCTAGATATCGATCGACGCAGTTCCCGGTGGCACACCCTGTTATACAGAGTGTCACAGAATAACATGTACAACGGAAGACCACAGATTCGTGGACTCAAAATAGGCAGATTTAGGCTAAATCACCTATATTCGAAATCGCTTCGTTTGTCCGATAGATGACCTGAATGTTGGTGAAAATGTTTTGAATTTTGTAAATAACTCAAATACATATTAATCGATTTTGATTATTTTTGGGGTGTGGACTTTTGCTTTCGATCTACACAATTTGGTGTTATTAAACCTACAACTCCTACAAAATTGATGCATGGTGATAACTTTTTACTCTTAAGGGCAATAATGACAACTATTTTTTATCTGATCGGTGATACCATTAGGAAGTTTTTGGGTCTCTTGTAGAATTTTGATTAAATGAGCAGTTTGGGTAAAAAAAATATTTTTTAAATGTCTACATTATCGTGCCACTCATATTACAAGTGCGAGAGGCACTGATTTTGTAGGTTGACTGTAATTTCAGTCTGATTTTTAAGTTATTGTGCCTGATTCTTAATAAGTGTTTACGACGATAAGATAACTTTCGTGTCTTTTAACTTTCTTCACTGAATTAACTTTGTTGTAGAAACAACGGCGATCATTTTGAACAGTTTTTATAGTTGTACTAAATTTAATAACATCAACTTTGTTACTTTCATCTCCAGCATTGTTTATTGTATTTGATTGTTTTTACTAATTATTTCAATAAAATTATTTAACTCTAATTTGTCGTATTTGTGTGTATCCATATCGAAAAATGAGGTAACATGTGGTATATTTTATCGTAGTAAATACTCATTAAGAATTGGCATGTACAATAACTTAAAGATCAAACTAAAGTTACAGTCAACCCACAAAAGTGCCTACTAGCACTTTGTTAAGTATTGTAATATGGGTGGCAAAAAATATTTTTTTGTACCTAAACCGCTCATTTAATCAAAGACACAAGAGGCCCAAAAACTTCCAAATGGTATCACCTATGAGATAAAAAATAGTTGTCATTATTGCCCGAAAGAGGAAAAAGTTAAACGGATATTATCACCACACATCAACTTTGTAGGAGTTGTAAGTTTTAAAAAAACACCAAAATGTGTAGATCGAAAGCAAACACACCCCAAAAAATCAAAATCGATTAATACGTGTTCGAATTATTTACAAAATTCAAAAAATTTTCACCAACTTTGAGGCCATCTAGCGGCCAAACGAGGTGATTTCGAATATAGGTGATTTAGCCTAAATCTGCCTATTTTGAGTCCACGAATCTGTGGTCTTCCGTTGTACACATTATTCTGGGACACCCTGTAAATGTAAACAATTGTTCCTAATTATAAAGCTTCTAATAAAGACGTCATTGCTTTCCCACTGATATTATTTTGAAAAATTTCAATGGCACATTGAAAACAAAAAGTATACCTAAATGCGTTGACTGATTTTATTTTATAGGTACTGCATATTTATATTTCATGTACTGTACCCCTAGTTACAAATTCAAACATAAACATTCAACTCAAGCGTATATTTTTCTCAGTGTACCAAACAAATTTAAATTTCAACCGATAACTACTCGGCAAAAGGCATTTCTTAACAGTATGGGACTCAAACGGCTTTATAAATATGATTTTCCCATTCGTTGGCAATTAGGTACCTCAGAACCCATTATAGCCGACGATTTATGTGACACATTATAGCAAAATAAAACACTTTTTTCACAGCTATTACTCCGTAAATCAATATTTATTGATACGGAATTGATTCCGATTGTGTATCGGCGAAAGGGGTAGCCGGCGGGACTTTAAAATTTACGGCGCGACACAAAGTTACGGCCCGCTTGATATATTGCAGCTCGCAAGTGTATGTTGCTTACGTTTTTGAATTATCGCCAGCCTACTATGTGAGAAGGAACGGGCATAAGATATGGCCGGGGGGATTTATTGAATTCCGAGTATTTAGATGATTTGTATGTCGTCGGACGGGACACGTAGGGACTGAGGGAGGGGGTGAAAGAATCTCACGATGTCCAATACTTTAAACAGAAGAATAGGTTATATACTCAAAGAGCAAAGTGCATCTTTTAACGGATAAAAGTGCGGATTTTAATAACAAACTAATATGCATATTTTAATGCAAGAAATAATCGACTAAAGTGCATCCTTTAAATCCAAGGGTTTTAAGTATATTTTTTAATGCCAAGGATGATGTTTATGGTAATACATTCAAATACATCCTTTAATCCGAAGGGTGAAGCACACATCCTTTTAGTGTGAGTGGAGATCAAATTAAAAGCCAAAGTGTATTTACTTTCGAAGATGAATCTGCTAACCCCTAAAAAATGCTCCGATGTGCCATACTAGCAATAAGAAATAAAGTGCAGCAAGGTGAAATTTATGTGATCAACTGAAGAGCATCCTTTAATCCCTGGTTAAAGTTTAAATAATCAATCGAAGTGCTTCTTTTAATATCAAGGGTAAAGATCAGACAAATTTGTTAATCTCGAGGGAAAAAATGTAATAAACGACTAAAGTGCATCCTCCGATCTCAATGGTGAAATTTAAATAGTAGACTAAAGTGCATCTTTTAATCGTAACTATAAAATTTAAATAATCAACTGAAGTGCATATTCTAATTTCGATGACGAAGGTCAAATAGTAAACTAACCAACTACGAAATTTAAATAGTCAACTTTGGTGGTGGTTTCATTAGTGAAGATCAAATAATGTACTAAAGTACATCTTTTAATCTCAAAAGTAATGTTTAAATAATAAATTAAAGTGCATATTTTAATTCCAGCGGTGAAGTGTGAAATAAAATGTATAAATTTATCAGTCTCGAGGGTAAGACTTTAATAATCGACTATAATTAAATAAATAATAAACTAAAGCGCATCCTTTAATCCTAACTGTGAAATTTAAATAATCAACTGAAGTGCATTTTTTAATTTTAATGGTGAAAACCAAGTAATTAACTAAAATGCATATTTTAATCCCGAAAGTGAAGTTTAAATAATAAATTAAAATCGTCCTTTAATATCAGCGATGAACTGTGAAGTAAAGTGTACTTTTTAATTTTGAAGACGAGTTTGTTAATCCCGAGGGTAAGGTTTAATAATCGACTAAAGTGCATCCATCCTCTGATCTCAATGACTAATTTTAAATAGTACACTAAAACCCTCTAATTTTAACGGCTTAAATAACCAACTGAAATGCATTCTTTAATTTCAAAGGTTGAAGATCAAATAATTCACGAAAGTCTATATTTTAATTCTGAAGATGAATCTGTTAATGCCGAAGAAGAAGTTTTAATAATCGACTAAAGTGATCTTCTGATTTCAATTGTAAAATTTAAATAACCAACTGAAGTGCACCCTTTAATATCATGGCTGAAGTTTAAACTGAAGTGCATATTTTAATATCAAGGAGGAAGGTCAAATAGTAAACTAAAGTGTACCTTATTTCGAAAATGAATTTATTAATCCCGTGGGTAAAATTTTAATTAATCTCCTAAAGTAGATGCTTTGATTTCAAAGGTAAAGCTTAAATAATAGATTAAAGTGCATTCTATAATACTAGCTACGAAATTTAAATAATCAACTGCAGTGTGTATTTTAAATTCAATGGTGAAGAACAAATAATGAACTAAAGTGCATCCTCTAATCCCAAAAGTGAAGTTTAAATAATAAATTAAAGTGCGTCTTTTAATCCCAGCAGTGAACTGTGAAATAAAGTGTATTTTTTAATTTCGAAGACGAATTTATAAAACCCGAGGGTAACGTTTTAATAATAATCGACTATAATCTGATCACAATAAAAAAGTTTAAATAATACACCAAAGTACACCCTCTAATCCCAAAGTCGAAATTTAAAGAACCACCTGAAGTGCATTCTTTAATTTCAAGGGTGAAGATCAAGTAATTCTCTAAAGCGCATATTTTAATACTGAAGATGAATCTATTAATCCCCAGGTAAAGTTTTAATAATCGACTAAAGTGCGTGCTTTTATTTCAAAGGTAAAGCTTAAATAATAGATTAAAGTGCATCCTTTAACACTAACCACAAAATTTAAATAATCAACTGAGATGCACCTTTTAATTTCATTGGTGAAGATCAAATAATGTACTAAAGTGCATCTTTTAATTCGAAAAGTGAAGTTTAAATAATAAATTAAAGCGCGTCTTTTAATCCCAGCGCCAGCGGTGAAGTGTGAATAAAGTGTAATTTCGAAGACGAATTTATCAAACCCGAGGGTAAGGTTTTAATAATCGACTATAATTTGATCTCAATAAAAAAATTTTAAACGATAGACTAAAGTGCACCCTCTATTCCCATCATCGAAAGTTAAATAACCAAATGAAGTGCATTCTTTAATTTCAAGGGTGAAGTTCAAATGATTCACTAAAGTGCATCTTTTAATTCTGAAAATGAATCTGTTAATCCCGAAAGTGAAGTTTTAATAATTTGACTAAAGTGCATATTTTGATTTCAATGATAAAATTTAAATAATCAATTGAATTGCAGCTCTTAATATCATGACTGAAGTTTAAATAATACAGTAGTGTGCTCTTTTAATCTCGACGGTAAAGTTTAGATGATTAACTAAAGTGCACCATTTAATGTCAAGAGTGACGATAAAGTAATGAATTAATTTGTTTCTTTTAATTCCAAGGGTGATGTTTAAATAAAATACTCAAATGCATTATTTACCTCCAACAGTGAAGCTTAAATAATTAACTGAAGTAGATCATTTAAATTCAAGGGTGAAGTTCTAGTAATAACTAAAGTACATCATTTAATTGCAAGTGCAATTATTACAACAAAGTCACAAAATGTTACCTGCCGCATTCGCCACCCTGTACAGTGACAAAATGTCCTGTAAAAAAATTGTTTGGATGTAATACAGTGATGTGAGCGAAGTTGACGTCCCAGAATTTTTCCCATTCCAGCAAACAAGATGGTCGAACTATACATTATTTTTTTTTATCTGTTATTTCTAGAAACTAAAATATCTCACAGACACATCGAATTCGGGACAAAAACCATTCGACAAAACAACTATTTATCAAACAAATAAAACCTTAATCGTCCTTAACAAGCCCCCTCAAGCCTTTTCAGGATTTAAACCCTCTAAGGGTAGCGCGCGGACCACCCCGAACCGACCTTAATGATTCCCCGTAAAAAATTGGAGCGACGAGAATGCCCCCTTGGCGAAATGACAAATGGTTTTCTTTATGCAATTCAAGATAGGTGTAAAAATAAGTGGAGTGAAAAATGTGTACAGTTTAATTTTTAAAACCCGTCGTGGAAGGGTGGATGCCAGTTTAAGGAGCGCTTGAAATTGCCCAAAAGGCAGGTAGTATAAAATACGCAGTAATAAAAAAATATATTGGCCAATTTTACAGAAATACAAAATACAAAAATATTGTTTTATAAACCCTGTTCAATTATTTACGGTTTAGAAGTAAAGAGTGTTTTATTCGTTTCCTTTCGGTTACTTTTTTTGTTCTGTAATAAGGTTATTAAACTAGACACAACAATAAAAAAAATTGCGTTTATTTTGCATAAAAATGTTTAAAAATTCATAATCTGGCATAAAATTAAAACTATTTTCATCTGGATAAAAGTTACAGCGTGAAACAATATAGAAAACTTCCATATCCAGGCAATTGAATCTTTTTTTAGTAGTGAATTTTTATCGGTAAGTGTAGTTTAAATAACTAGATGGATTTCACAGGGTCTAACGACACTTACAGTGTACGATAATTCAATAAACAAAGAAATCTAAATAAAAAATTTAGATAAATTTGGAACGAATACACTGAAGATCAATTTTTCGAGGCAAAACGTCTGAATCTGGTTAGAGCTGAGGCAGTACAGTATCGGGGGTCATGAAGGCTTGCAAAAAATGTAATAACATTTCCATGGTCGTATTTAAAAAAATGGAGTTGATCATGATCATGGAGAGACGAAACGTTACATATAAAAATTGATTATGCCATTCGATCGAGGACAAAAAGTGGCTATGAGAAAGTGTTCTTCTTTTTTAGTATCACCTTAAATAAGGCTAAAATGAAACAAAAACGGATTTCCAAAATTTCGGTTTTTTTCAAATATTTCGAAAACTTATATATGTTAGCCTTGATTTTTTAGAGGCATAATGTTGGTCCTCTGATTACCTCTTACCGTTTCCGAGATCCCTGTAGTGAGAAGCGAATTTGTAATAGCCTCTATATTGTCCAAATAATGTTATTTTGAAGTATACACTTTTTTTCCAAAGGCTTTCGTTTAGAAATATAAGATCTTGAAAAAAAATATTTTTTTCGGTTTTTATTTATTTTTTCTTAAACTATGAAAGCCATTTGTTTTATATTTATATATGAAGTGTATGAAAGAAAAGCTCTAATCATTTTACAAATTATGGTGAAAATATATCAATCGTAGGCGTCCGTAAGTTGCTCTATTTTTAATATAATTTCTACACTACTGGAATTTTTTCAAAATAAATATATTTTTTTTACATTGCGGTTTATGCTACAGCAAAAAGGTATCTTACTATTATTAAATAAAATGCTTGGTTTTTGAGAAAAAAACAAGATTGACTTCTAATAGTCCAGTCCAATTCGAAGTTAAACGTTAAAAAATTTATTAGTAGACATTTTATTGCACTTTATGACGGTGAAGGATATGTCGAATGATATTATCAAAAAACTAAGTCGAAAGAGGTGACGCTAAGTTGGTAAATTGCAAATAAGTAGCAAAACAACGTGTTTTTTTTTTAATGCACATGAAAATCTAGACGACCTATCAGAAAATTAGTTATTTTATGTTGTAGGCAATTAAATTACCTACAATTTAAGATACCTAAAGTCATATTTCACCAATTTGTTAACTGTAAAATAAAGGTCAAATGCGGAAATATCAGTTTTTGAAAATAGCGCATTATTATGGCAAAAAGCAATGGATGTTGATGAGGAAAAGACAGTCAACCTAAAGACCATGTGCCAAAGGCCGATTAGATTGAACGTGAAATTGTTGCTCCATGTATTTGTAAATTAAATCTTTCGTTTTCTTGCAACTAATTGTTTAATTATTAAACGTTAATTTTAGAAATTAATATCGGAGATACAGGTCCTAATTGATTCAGAGAAACGCATCGAAAAAGAAATATTTCAAAAAGTTGAAAATAAGTTGCTCTTTATAACTACAAAGTAAGATGTGCAAAACAACGTTATAAATAAATTGTCCCAATGTCAGATAAAATCCGCTCGGGAATTCGCTCTTTTAGCATTAAATAGAGCTTTTTTACGCCTCTTTGTTCCCAACTTAGATTATATTGTTAATTGTTAATTAACTTTTGGACGTATCGGACTAGGATTTTAGGAACAATTAAAAAAATGGTTAAATTTTTACTTTCACAAAGTTTGATATTGATAGTTCATGTAATAAATGCTCTAGCAGCAATAAAAGTGAACGTTAATGAACGGTCCATGCGCCAGAAGCACTTCTAAGCTCTATTTAATGCAAAAAGAGCGAATTTGTGAGCGGCTTTTGCCTGGTCCTGTCCCTTGACATTAATTAACATATATCTCGAGCAACTGTTTCACCTTCAATCGTTTCAGCCTTCGTCTTTTCCATAAATTTCATCAACATCCATCGCTTTTTGCAATAATAATGCGCAATTTTCGAAAACTAATTTTCCACATTCAACCTTTATTTTACAATTAACAAATTGGTAAAATATGACTTTATGTACTTAACTGACTAATTTTCTGATAGGTCGTCCAGATTTTCATGGATTTTCATTTTCAAAAAATGAAAAAACTCGTTATTTTGCAATTTGCCAACTTAACGTCACTTCTTTCGAGTTAGTTTTTTGATATTATCACCGTCGACAAGTGCAATAAAATGACTACTAATAATTTTTTTAAGTTTTCATGGTTTATGATCTAATTCGACTGGACTATAAGTTGTTTTTGTCAATAGACAGTAAAACTATACCAGCTAGAGAACCAGCTTAGTCAATTTTAATGTAATGAAGGTGCTTAGAACCAAACTAAGGTAAATAGCCCAAGAGACTATGTAATAAAAAACTTAATTGCAACAATTGAACAAGGGTTTTTTTTTAAATCCGTGTAGTTACTAACAATGAATAATCCGTACTTAGTAGGTTATTCACCTTTAATTACCTAGAAGCATTATAGCAATTATATAAATCAGTGTTAACAACAACGTTCAAGGTTGAAATTCGCAGTGTTTCTTTTACATTTTTACGTCTCCATAACGATTTTGAACAATACAAATGATAAATCTAAGGCTTAAGTTACTCGGTTACACGTAAAGTTTTATAAGCATGTGCCTACTCAAATATTTGTGCACAGGTTGTAACAAAAACGTGTTGGATACTATTTTCCGAAGGAAAAATTGAAACGTTATATGTTCACGGAATGACACGATTTCAGTCATTCGAATTAAATGCTAAAAAATCTATAAAGTCAACATTTTAGGAAAAAGTCCAACTGTAGCCATTACAGTGTTACCAAATATATCACTATTTAGATTTTTATTTGTTGTAACTCCACAAGTAAAAGACGTTCAAAATCTGTTTTAGCCTGCAGATTTCTCTCAAAAAAGGCCACGTTCACGAAAATTGTAGCTGTTTTTAATAATAAGCGACTAGTATGACATTGAAAATGGAAATGTAGTGTGCCTTATACAGGGTATCCCAACGAAAATTTGACCCCCCTATAATTGGAAAACCGAATAATATTTCAAAATTCGCCGAGACCCGTCGATTTTTGTTCTTGGGGGGAGCTTTTTTGACAGTCAAGCCAACTCGATATGTTCATCCCCCTAATGCCTAGCAACCCCAACTTAAAAATTTCAAATGCAACTACCCCACTTGTGGCACATCATTTTAAAGCCCTTTTCATTGCGAATACAGTGACGTACCGTTTTTAGAAATCGGTTGAGATTTGACAGAATTATTGGTTACAAACGAAAAGATGACAAACCAACTTACGCGTAGTAATTTCTACACAAATGCCCACCACTAATAAGTTTTTCATCTACTACACATGACCGCATTACCTAATTGTTATTGATGTGTCTATCAGTTTACAAAAAAGTCAGAAATGAAATAAA
>NW_019416540.1:224596-261725 GCF_000390285.2 Anoplophora glabripennis | reverse complement strand
GTCAAAAAATATTGATTAGATCAAAAGTTATAAACAGAAGAAGTTTATTTATGACTTTTGAATTAAACATTTATAAATTGCGTTATTATTACCAGAACATTTTGGCATCGTATCTTCTCATTCCTTATCACTTATTCACACGAAATCTAGAATCGGTAAGTTGAATAGTTTACAAGTTATGGCCTTATAAACAAATTAACTAATTGGACGATTCCGAGCATCTTCCACAATCGCACTAATTTTTTTCATGGTAGATTTCATAATAATATATCGAAATCTATATATTTTTTTTTAATTTCAAATTTGCAATCTGGAAGTTTTGTTTATTTTTTAGCCTTAGTTGCAAAATGAAAAAAACCTTATGAAAAGAGCTCGCTGTCGAAGTCCGAAGAAAATGACGATAATATTCATAGCCCTGCCGTTAAAAGAGCGAAATTCGCCTGAAAATAATATATTTGACAGTATGTAACTCCGTTGTTTTTCAACGAATCTTGACGATTATTTTTAACTTAAAGCTCTTTTCATAAGCTTTCCGAATATGTAATATTATATAACTATATCACGCGGGTGCGTCGTACCTTTACCACGTAAATTAAAAATAAATTATAGATTTCAATGTATTATTATGAAATCTACCATGAAAAAAATCAGTGTGATTGTGGAAGATGCTCGGAATCGTCCAGACTAATAATTAGTTAATTTGTTTATAAGGCCAGAAGTTGGAAACTATTCAACTTACCAATTCCAGATTTCGTGTGAATTATTAGACAGTGATCAAGAATGAGAGGATGCGATGCCAAAACGTTCTGGTAATAATAACGCAGTTTATAAAAATATTTAATTCAAAAGTCATAAATAAACTTCTTCTGTTCATAACTTTTGATCTAATCAATATTTTTTGACGCTCGAGGGCTGGTTTTGTAGGTCTTTTGAAGACGAAAAAAAGTACTTTACAGTTTTCTCGTGGAAATGAACGGAAAAAAGTTATAAGCGAAAAACGTGAATTTACGTAAACATTATACAATTAACCACCCTGTAAACAATCTTCCCCCATTTTTATGACTGTGGAAACTAATATGTTATTGTACATAATATTTATCTATATGTACTGATAAATTCAGCTTGCCGAAACAAAAAGTCGCGAAATGATCATTTCCCAGCTTATTTTCCTGGTCTACTACATCTATGAATGGCCACTGCTATTTTAGGCTTAGGCTTCAATCTGGCAGAGATTAGAGTAGATACTATTTTATGTTCGAAATAGAAAAAAACCTTAAAGATTTTAATGATTTTTTTTCAAACGATGGTAACGTAAACCCAACGCACCTTTCTGGGCCCAATTCCATCCACTTTCTCCGAATAATTGATATACTTTTAATAAGCGTATCATTACGACCATCGTACAAAGGGTGATCGATCGATTCCCTTGCCCACCTTTTAAATTCATCCCGCTGATAATTGTCGACTTCCATTGTGCCCGAACAGAGTCACAGAAGTCCGATGACAAATCAGTTTCTATTGCGGTGATTGATGGATAGTTTCCAAAATAAATTCGGCGGGTTTCATTGAGAAATATGCAATTTTGGAGATTCTGAGGCAAGCTGCTTCGAGTAAGGGTGAATGTGCACGGTTAATTTACCACTGTGCGAGCCCTCCTGTTATTAGGATTTGCCAGGAAAAGTGTAGATTTACTATTTTTTTTGTTCCCAAATTTTTTTGTCGCCACAACCAATTGCCAGAATTAAAGAGATTTTCAATAGTTTACAAAACTTTTGGAGAGAATGATGAAACAAAACGTCCCACAGATAGAGGGTGTGGCGTGTATAATCTATAGAAATTAAACTACAGCTTCCTGATGATATTTGTAATAGAAAACTCGTATACAAAAAAGTTCTATATTCGCGTTTTTATTTTGTAAATTAAAGTTCATTTATTCAACGAAAATGAAGGCCGACCCTGTGTTATTTATTAAAAACTTTGGAAATGTTTTATGCGACCCGAGATACAATCTTATAATTTAAATCGGTATAATCTAATACTAGTAATACTAAAAGAAGGTTAGGTTACATTGTCAAAAAATTTGTGCAGTCAACTGATTTTGTATTTATATTGAATTCATTATTATTCACCTAATTATTAAATATTAACTATCATCCATCGACCCATCAGTGTAAAAAAGTGAAAGATTCCAGACAAAAGTTTTTATTTTGTAATTCCACGATAGTGACAGTATCATTTTTATAAAGAAGTAAGAAATAAGAATAGCGTGCCGATTACATTAAAAACGAGATTCTTATTTTTTACTTTGCTTATTTTTTTAGTTTGTGCATAAACTAGTTTTACAATGAACCGAGAAAGCAATGCATTTACTATTTCTGAACGTGTCGATATGGTGTTAGTGTATGGTGCAGCCGGAGAAAACATATGGGCCGATGAAAATCCTCACGCGATTAGGGAAACTCATTTTCAACATCGGTTCTCGGTAAATGTTTGGACTGGCATAATAGGCGATGTATTTGTGGGTCCCTATTTCTTTGAAGGACGACTAAATGGACCAACATATGCTGATTTCTTGGAGAACCGGTTGTCTGAATCATTGTACGATGTGGCATTACAAGTTCGTGCAAGCATGTTTTATCCTCAAAATGGGGCTCCTCCACACAGTACTCGAGAAGTAACGACACTTTTGAATGAAATGTTTCCTCAGCGATGGATTGCACGCTTTGGTATTGTGCCGTGGCCACCTCGGTCACCCGATCTTACTCCAATGGACTTTTATCTTTGGAGTCACTTGAAGTCATTGGTTTACAATACTCCAATTGTTACGGTGGTTTACTTGAAGCTGCTGACACAATTAGAGGAATACCTGGAATTTGGGAAAATATTCGACAAAATTGGGTGCGTCGGTGCCATGCCTGTATCCGCGCTAATGTGGATTAATTTCAACATTTTCACTAGAAATGGTAAGTTTTATTTCATTTTGTTCCATATTTTAATGGAGTTTGTTTAGTGCATGCAGTTGGCAACTACAGATGCTTACGGATGTGGTTTTGTTTGCGAACTCTTGCAGTAACAACAATGCATTTAAGATAGTAATTACTATTAATTAGTATAATAAGAAAATATCAGTTTTTTTTAATATCTATTTTGCTTAGTTTGTATTTTTGCGTTGAAAAATTCCCCAAAAATTGAGAAGTATCTTTCTATCTTTGAACAATGATTTGTTTAGGCGGCTGGTCTACAGCACGTAACTCATCGTATATCACACGGACAGTACCGTTCCAGAGAAAATATTTTGATCCATAATTGAACTTTATTTTACGAAAAAAAAAAAAAACGCAAAAATAGAACTTTTTCGTATAAGACTTCTATTACAAATATCGTTAGGAAGCTGTAGTTTAATTTTTATAGATTACACGCCACACCCTGTATAATAACAATTTACAGATTCATTTCATTGTCGAAATGCCAATTCGACAGATGAATGAAACATTTTGAAAGTTTATATAATAGTATATTAAAAAAGTTTATAAAAGCAAATTTTTCGCATTTTGTGTTAGTAGGTAATTATAAGCAAATAGTGATAGATATAAAAGCATTACAACGTTAGAAATTTAAAAAAAAATCATAGTAGGACTTGTGTAGGATTTCCGTAACCTAGTAACCTGACACTGCATTGTTTATTTATATAATAACAGTTAAGTTTCATTTTTGTGAGTCGAATTGCTTCTACGTTATATATTAATTACAAAAATTAGTGTTGTTTCTGAAAACAATTTAGAACATTGTTCTGAAGACATTTTAAATGCCACTCGAGAAGCGTCTTCGAGTTTACCTCCTTTAATCCAAGGAAAAATACGAGAAGGTATATGAAATATTTTGTAAGTGGAGGATGACAAAAAACGCACTAAGAACTGATGAAAGTGTAATGCTAGCGTATTTTTTTGAGAAGGTAAGCTATTTTTTCTTCATATTGTAGTGTTTTTCATACAATGGATTTGGTTATTTTAGGCAAAATCTCTTACGGCATCCAGTTTATGGTCTACATATTCCATGTGGAAAAGTACTATACAAATAAAAGAAAATATGGATATATCACAATATAAAAAAACTACTTGCCCTTTTAAAACATCAGAAAGACACATACGAAGCAAAGAAATCAAAGGTTTTGTCTTTGGAAAACGTTACTATGTATTTAAAAGAGGCTCCAGACGATAAGTTCTTATTAATGAAAGTATAAGAATATTTGGTTTAAATGAGGCATATCTGCTTGCAGAATTGTGCAGTTTAACTGTTAAAGTTACAGAAGACACGGGGAAAATTTTGGTTATAACGTGTATTTACCGTAGGGTCAGAGTGCAACGGATATGAAATTTATCATAAGTATTTACAATTGAGACCCAAACAAATAAAACACAATAGATTTTTGTCTTCAAAGAACATGTTTTTCTTCATTTAATAGAATTTTAGGAATTTTTTTGAATTTATTTCAAGCAGTTCTTGAAAAAAAAAGAAAATAAGATTTTATTAACATATATACCCCACATTATGAAGTGATTGGAGAAAACAAATAATTGCTTTGCCACAAGAATCAATGCGTGCCCAGTAATAATACTTTGATGATGTCGAAACAATTTGTCTGTTTTTAACTTGTTTTTTGCCAATATTTTTTTCTCTGAAATGCTTAATTTATTCTCAGTACACTATATCTTAAAGTTTTTGCTTCGTTTATTAGCTTCGAAACAAATATTTGTCATCCTTTTATTATTGTTCAAAGCAAATTGAGTAATTTTTTTATCTTGATAAAATATCTAATTTGTTTTGACTGTTCATTTACTGTTTGTCTCTTTTTATTTTATTAATGAACAGCGCACTTACCACGAACTTATTTAATGATACGTTTGATGAGCATTTGTTTGCGCAAATAACGTTATTTGTTCTTTTGTTTTTAATTCAATGTTCTATTTGTTAATTATTGTATTAGTCTAAGTTTTTACATTTTATTTTAAAATTAGATTTATCATAAGTAAATAGTAACATTGTAGAATTTAATAGCAAATTCGTTATTTTTTCAAAACACTGTAAATTTTTCAAATAAACAAGGAACAAAAGGATTTGATTTATCAATATCAATCTATCGTTTTCTAAAACATCAAAGAATTAAGTATTTAATCCTATGCTTTACAAAATTGCCAAGAAAGTGAAAAGGTTATAGGTAAGTAGGTATAGCTTTTTTTTATTATATTTCGTTTTCATTTAATTTGAATGTAAATGGTGAGCAAGTAGAATTGTTTTTCTAGTGTTTATAGAGCAAATAAAATAATAAACCGAGTAAATACTAACCGAGGGTCGATTCTATGTAAACTTGCAACACTAATCAAAAGAGACCATAGTAAAAATGTTGCTAAAAACATCGATAAGCAGATCTACCCTTCTGAAGGTAGGTCTTGCTTTTTAGAGATTATAATTAAATTTAACTATTTACGATGTTTTTAAGCGAAGAATCCCACATTTTTGTCTTTTTAAGGTGATTATATTTTGCAACAACAACATTTAAATGAATATAATGAGGACAACAAAAGCCTCAGTCACCGCATTCTTGTGAGAATCCATCAGAATGAATCCCCGAAAGCAAATATTTACCGACATATGTTTCGCAAAATCCCTGAGTATCTGCAAATATTTAAGGCACGCTTTTAGAGGTATAAAATTACAAATGGATCACTAAATGATGGACTAATCGATACATTCGATACTTCCCCAAATGGAGAGAAAAAGAGAAGTTAAATAAGCGCCAATAGCGGTTGGGGTCCAATTTCCAATCTATCAGTTTTTTTTTTGTTTATTAACCTTTCGGATATTTTAGCAGTCTTATGTTCTTGTGTTTGGTGATGGAATCTAGGTAAATGTATCATAAACGTCAACAGCATATCCTTTTGTCTTTTTAGTGAATTCAGATATTTTTTTCTCTGGTCAAATACAATTATTATTGACTTTATAATAAAATTAGTCCCATTTAACCCTAAAAATTTACTTGAATTCTCATCAGATTAAGTTACTGCATACACTTTTTAACAGCCAATTTCTATGCTAAAGTGTCCCAAAATTCATGTAAGAAGTAATTTTGATAGAAAACACAGGTCTTTAATTAAAATTTGTAAATTTTTTATTGATTGATACGAAAATAAATTTTTGATAAATATTATGGAGATGAGTTAGCGACAAAAAATACTGCTTAATTACCATTTTTGAAGTTATTGTATTTAGCACAGTACTTTAAGCAATTTTTGGTTTATACACAATTTATTTTTTAATTGACACAGCTTTTTGAATGAACAATACATTGCACATTTACGAAAAGACAGATTTTTGTCTACATAGTTTGTATTAATGATGTTTTCTTATCATTATATTAGTATCTGTACTTGACAATTTTCTTATGTCAAAACATCCGCAACTAAAAATAATAATCAACGTATCCGAGCGTTTCTCCGCAAAATAATTACCTGAATTTTAAACGCACTGTATTTTTCTATAGGATGTTCAGCTATCACAATTGGTTTTATTACACTCTCTGTATGATCTATAAACTATAACTATAAACAAATTTTTCCACTGAAGTAGTTGACTTTAAACTGATCTCTTATGACACAACATATTTCACAACAATTTTTTTTTAGAACTTTTTGTATTCATAGGAATGAGTGTCTCAATATTCGAATCTATTTCTACCGAAGAAACATGTTCAAATTAAGCTGTTTTAGCTATAATTTATCAATAGCAAAAATTCCAACCGACGCTTTTGAAATAGATGAAAACAATTTTATCTCCCCCACTATATTAAATAGACTATTAATACATTGTTTTTAAGGAGGTAAGTGGATTTTACCGTAGAAGTGAAAGTTGCTATGGACAACGGAAGGTAAGAGAGGTAACTTACCTCCCTAAGGAAAAGAGCGATTTCTTTTATAAATGTATATTTTATGAACAAATAAATAGAAATATTTGAACATTACATTTTATTAAGTATTATGAATGAATATTTATAGTAACTGTACATTTATTACATTTAATAACATTTATAAAATCTGGATAATTATTCCCCTCGCGTTCACTAATTGTCACATTTTTCTCAAAATGATTTGACCGCTCCATTTCAGTCACCGGAGGCTCAATATTATCTGAGTGATCCATTAATGATGCATGATGCGACGTACTACTAGAACCTGGAGTGTCATTGTAAAGAATCCTTTTGGCTATTTCATTTTTGTTACTTAAACTGCCAGTAACATAACTTTCTGGCAATTGTGACTGATTTCTACCCACCATGTCTCTTGATTGCTAATACATCAACTCCTTTATTAGCCAGTAACGTTGACGATGTTCTTCGGAATGAATGGCCTGTATATGTTTCAGGATGTTCTAGTTTCAAAAACTGTGAAATGTTATTAGGAATCATAGAAAGGGTATTCTTGTCGACTGGTTGGTTGTAGAGTTGTTTCAAAATCTTATGAGCTGTGACCTTCATATGCGCAGAAACATAATTCCGACCGTCGCCTAAATTATTCTACGTCCTAAAATCATTACATCTATTATTCACAGTCTATCGAGCTCTCGTAGCGTAAACAAGCCTTTGATCCGATTACAAATAGCGTAATAAAATGCCCTATTCTGTATTATTTTAATTTAAGCAATAAAAACATATGTAACGAACATTCGCCAGTCGATTTTATTGATGCCCGAGAGCCTCAGTTCTTTTCTGGTTGTACTGAGGCACGTGGTCTAATTCTGAGTCAATGTTTTCACAACGTGCTTATTAGAAGAATTATGCGGATACGCCACGCCTTTCGCGCATTTCGCGGCTCATGAGATATTGAAACTACTCTAACATCTACCTGCTTGATAGCGGATAAAAAAGCGTGAAATTTCAATTTTAATTGTCACTCACTTAGAAATAATAATTCAAAACCAGTAAATTTGCAACTTTTATGTAGCTTTGTTTATAAACACCTTAGAAACGACAAAATCCAAACAACCAGGACGACTTTGCAAGATTTCGAATAATGTGAAAATGAAATGTCAAAAAATAAAATCTAATCTTTATTTCACGAACCATAAACAGCTGTGGGAGCAGATAGAATGTTATACACCGCGCAGCACTTAAGTATAATGTAGCAGTCTCGGACTCGTTCCGCTCGGGCGCAAAATCGTTCTCGACTGGTAAATAGTACTTACCTCCTTTATGGTGTAAATAACTATTCGCATATTGAAATATGACGTGACAAGTGGCAACGTTATGGTAAGTGACACTGACATGAGATCATTCGTGCGTTGAAAATTACGGATAATTTGACCAAAGTTTCCAAATCAACTTGTATTCATGTAAACTATGATAAAATTAACGATAAAAGTATTGTTACGTGGGTAGAAAAATTAGTGGTAATTTTTCCATCTAAATTTAAATTCATGCTAATTTCGAGGAAATTATAGACATTATCGTATTAATAATTATGCTACTATTGACAACACACAAAACTGACGAACTCTTCCAATAAGGGCATTATTGCGCATTTTACGTAATTTATATATTCAAAAGTGAGGTAAATTTTCGGTCGAACATCCCCATGACTGGTGGTATTTCCACACTGCGTCAGAGCGACCCGTGCAGCGGAAAAGCGATACATAAAACCGTTGTTTTAATGGAATATTTTTAATTTTTTTCCTATTGCCCTGAGCCTGACGGCTGCCATTCAGGGTGATATGAGCAAAATTCCCTCGGCATTGTTTATTTGGAATCATTGAAATTTTTGTCCGCTGCGCGCTTACGCTGTAACTGGTCATAATTTGTGATTCGATTTAGACGTCAATCATCGAATTAATGAACCATTTTAATGTTCATTTTCAGCAAATTGATTCGCCAAACACCAACTAAACAATGATTTAAACATGTGTAATTGTTGAGGACGTTTCTATATAGCAGCCTTGCAACCTATTCTTTCCCCACAGCCATAAATAAACGAACTTACAAAAAATAAGGTAAACACACGACAATAAACGCATAGAAATGTTTAAATTAAATATTAGATCAAGGACATGAAGATAAAAAATACTATACTGCATACCAAAGCCACTAAATACATTTTTAATGCCCACGGAAAGTACTGTTATATGTACAGAGTGTTTCAGGATTAAGTCGACACACTTTAAGGAGATATTCCTCATTAAAAAAAAAATAAGGAAAAAATTAAGTATAATTTTTTTTCCAGAGACGCTTCATTTTCAAAGAAGGGCGTTAAAGATTTTTTTAAAAATTCGAATTTTTTAAATAACTTCTAAATGAAGAAGGCTATTTAAGCCAAATTTGACATGGCACATCTTCTTATAAGATACCATTTTTTCCATAGAAGTAGAAGTCCCGCAAGCAACCAATGGCGGAGTTATGGAGTCTCAGACTCATTAAATTATAAAAAAAATAATACGGCCCTACTGAAAATAAAAAATGATGCTGTTTTTAGATAGAACAGTTTGTTATTAAGAAAAAGTGTAAATTCACCTTTTTCCTAACTCTTATAGTTTCATGACAAAATTGATTTTTCGGAAGGGTGCTTCTGGATTCTGTCGATAAACTTTAAGAAGACGTTCCTCATAAAACCTAAAAAAAATATAATAAAAATATAGGCAACATTTACTCGAAGGGGAATTTTAAACCAAAGGAATAACCATATTTGGTCCTACGAGAATCCACGGGCGGTAAGGGAACATAGTTTTCAGCATGCATTCCAATGTAACGTATGGTTGGGTGTGTTGGACAACACTATAGTTGGTCCCTACTTCCTTCCGCATCGGTTAAATGCTGACATGTTTACCGAGTTCCTTGAAAATGGTTTTCAATATCTGAAAAAAAAAGATGTTCCCCTTAATATTCGAATGAACAGTTGGTTTCAACTAGATGGTTGTCCCGCCCATTTTGGTAGGGGTCCTAGGGAGTGGTTAAACATTAATTATCCCAGGAGATGGATTGGTCGTGGAGGACCTACAGCGTGGCCCGCACGTTCACCGGACTTGACACCGATGGATTATTTCGTTTGGGGTGCTGTTAAACAAAAAGTCTACGAGGTGCCAGTTAATACCCTAGAATATCTAAAACAGCGAATAGTCCAAGCGCGTCAAGAATTAACTCCAATTCAGTGTCGATCGGCCACTACCTCCATAATTAGATGTCGTGCTTGTCTACAGTCCGGAGGCGCCCATTTTGAATAAAATATTTTTTAAATCCTTTCATTTTTTATCCACTTTTCGTTTTGTCTAGGTATAATATTAATTGTCAATTTTTTGGTTGTTCCAATTTACAAATAAATTTTCAAGTATTGTTTGCCATCTCATTTTATTTAAAAGTGCACAACACAAGTAAATGAAGTGACTACAAACCGCCTGAAAAAATTTAGGGGTATTGCAAGGGTCGTTACGTTGTCGTATTACGACAGTCACATTAGATGTTAGGTACTTAAATATTTCTATTGTTTTCAGATCATCACTTTTTTTCAAAAAAAAACACCCTATATTTCAAAAACGAAGCATCTCCTAAATAATTTTAATACTATTGGTTAAACCCAAGGGAAGGGGAGACATAAAGGGTTATTTGACTCACACATACTCAAGACTAAACTAATTTTAATAGGTACTATATTTTTTTAGGTTTTATGAGGAACGTCTTCCTAAAGTTTATCGACAGAATCCAGAAGCACTCTTCCGAAAAATTAATTTTGCCATGAAACTATAAGAGTTAGAAAAAAAGTGAATGTACATTTTTTGTCAATAACAAACTGTTCTATCTAAAAACAGCATAATTTTTTTATTTTCAGTAGGGCAGTATTTTTTTTATAATTTAATCATAAGTCCTCATAACTCCGCCACTGGTTGCTTGCGGGACTTCTACTTCTATGGAAAAATGGTATCTTATAAGAAGATGTGTCATGCCAAATTTGGCTTAAATAGCATTATTCATTTAGAAGTTATTTAAAAAATTCAAATTTTTTTAAACGCCCTATATTTCGAAAATGAAGCGTCTCTGGAAAAAAGTTTATACTTGATTTTTTTGTTCTTTTTTTATGAGGAATATCCCCTTAAAGTTTGTCGACTTAATCCTGAAACACCCTGTATACTGTGGTATATTACATACCAGGAGACTAAATTGCATATTTCCATACCATTAACAATCACCTCAGAGTTCAAAATTAAAATGTTTACATTTTTTAAGTTTGCTTACGCTTAATGGTAATTTAAACATTGTTTTCTATATATGTATCCGTTAATCCCAAGATTAACGGCATTTTAGTACCGCGATAGAGTGCAGTTTTAATACCCAGGAATTAAACAGACTGTAGTGCTGTGGTATAATGTGGTATATTATATACCAAGAGACTAAAGTGCAAATTTAAATACCATTAACAATCACCTCAATGTTCAAAATTAAAATATTTACAAAGTACTGCTCCGAAAAATTTGAAAATTTCGCAACATGGCCAATGTCCCTGAGGCGAACACAACTAAAATACCTAGAACTCTCCAGCACTTCTAATTATACCGGAAGTCGACATCAACTTCGTTGGGACACCCTATATATTATTGCATTTTCGGATTCTACGTTAAATTTGAGGGTCACTTTATTGAATATTCCCTATACCTAGGAGTTATAGATTTTGAGATACCTATTAATCTTTAAAGAAAAAATTTGACAGATGCTAGTAACTCTTTTTAGGAGCGTGACGTCAAGTGGATTTTTGGTACCCCTAAAGGGCACAGGTAACACTACACTATTGTATACTAACAAATTAAAACATTTAATAGTAGGTGTTTCATTTTTGCAGTTACATTTTGATAACTTCAAACAGCTATAAGTTTGTTAACTTAAATGGAACACCCTATATTTTTTTAATCTGTCGCATGTAGATTGAAATTTCCTTTCAAGCCATATAAGCATTGTTAGGGTTGCCGTTACTACTTTTAGAGATATTGGCAATTTTCTATTTTTTGGATAGTTTTTCTCGTATTGTCAACTTGGCCATGACCAGAAACACTCCAAAAACAATTGAAATAACATGACATTTGTCAAGTTAGTTGTCAAATTATTGTTGTGTCTGAATAGTTTTTGCCGAAAATTTAAATGAAAATGCCTGGGGGTCGAGTAAATTATACTAATGACAATGAGTATTATTTTAATTTGTTTGTTATTTATGGAAAAAAGTAGCAGATTCTCTAAAAATTAAATTAATTTAAATTTTCGGCAAATCCTATTCAGACACAACAATAATTTGACAACTAACTTGACAACTGTCATTTTATTTCAATTGTTTTTGGAGTGTTTCTGGTCATGGCCAATTTGACAACAGATCTGATACGAGGAAAACTGTCCAAAAAATAGAAAATTGCAAATATATCTTAAAGTAGCAACGGCAACCCTAACAATGCTTATATCGTTAGAAAGGAAATTTTAATCTGCACGACAGAGTAAAAAAATATAGGGTGTTCCAGTGTTAAAAATTAAAATATTTAAGCTTTTTTAAGTTGCTTAAGTTTAACTTAGTCCTTGTTTTCTATATACGTATATTTTAATCCCAAGATTAATGGCACTTTTTATCTCAAGGTTCATCAACAATCACTCTAAGAGGCACTTTAGACCTGAGTTATTTGTTACTTTTACTGTTTTTAATCTACTTACATTTTAATTAAGTTAAATATCAAGTCCTTATACCAAGAGACTAAAGCGTGTGTATTTAACACCAAGACCTGTCAAGAATCACTTCAGGGTTTAAAATACTGAAAATAAGCTTTTACGCTGTCTTTTGCAATTTTTTAAAATATGCTTATTATTTTGCAGTAATTTAAACACAGTGTACCATATGCAACAAACTAAAGAATACATTTTTCCTAATATCCATCGATCAAATGACACTTTCCTTGTGGTATAATTTGTATATTGTGTACCAATGGTATTTTAATCCCGATGTTTGTCAACCCTCGACAGAGGATTTAAGATACACTTCAGTCCAGAAAATAAACCCCATTTTTTACAGTCTGTGGTCTAAAATAACGAAAATAAATGTTAATTACTACTACTTTATACGTAAACATACTGATTTATGTCAGAAATATCCAATTTAAGATACCCTATTATACTGCATTATAATAGCTATCAATTACTATGATAAAGAATAAAAGATTAAACTTTGAACGTACACTGTAAGAAAGGTAAGGACAAATAGTTATAGGAAAAAATTATTTTACCTGAATTGTAGGTATTTATATTTTCATGTTCAGGTATTTTCATAAAATGTTGTACATACATACTAACAATTGCCATTTCAATACCCTATATATCTAGAGTGGGGTGCTTTGTTTAAAACGTAATTTTTTTTAGCTCCGTTGACGAAATATTGTTCTAAACATTGGAAACAAATTTCTCACCAAATTTCAGCTCTTAATTTTAATTATTTTAAGTACTACTACTATTTGATTTTAAAATTTTCCTATTCATTTAACACGTAAATCTACGTTTTTTAATTATCTATATCTCAGCTGCATTGCACGTTATTTTATTGTTCATAATTAATTAATTGGCGATAATTATAATCTTACAGTAAATTTTTATCGATTTTTGCATTTTTCTCATAAATGATTTTCAGCAGAAACGTAAATGACATTTTTATAAAAAAGGTTCTCAGTATCTAAGCTTAGATAACAATGACTTGTTGCAAACAATCGATAAGGACTGCAGTTGGAGTAGCCGTAGCGTTTTCCGCGGTTTTCAGAATTGTTTTGTGATTTTGAACATGGGCGGTGGACATATTATATACAGGGTGGTATTTTCTATCGCCTTCGAGGGATAAAGCGAATCTTAATTTTCGACAAAATTGACATAAACCTATAACTCTATTTTTACACTAGATATTGTAAAACAGTTTAAATACTCTTTTAGAACAGCATTCCAGTGTTCGTATAAATACAGGGTCGTTGATATGTATGAAAACGGTCGATTATCTCCTAAAGTAAGATAGGTATCGAAAAATAATAAGACATAAACGTTTTAGGGTTTTTAAAATTCTATTACAATAAAGAAAAATTAAGTAGACAGTGTCAGTCAAAAAGTCTCGACGAAACAAAGTTGCTTTTATTTAATAGAACATTCTGTATATTACTCCAAATTTCAATTATTCTCGAAATTCTAAACAAAATTCATATAGCACATCATGTACCTAAACTTAATCGTTTCCGAGATATCGAACTTCGAAAATCATTTTCTTATAAATTATACACTGAAAAAACAATTACTTTCTATTAAAGCAATCGGTTGTTTTGAATGCAGTTAGTTTACATTTATGCTGGTTAAATTGAGTTAAACCAGTTACATTCAACACAAGTCATTCGATTTTTTTGAATTAAAAAAAAGAAACAGTTTACAATAGATTTGTCTATAATTAACAAATTAGATTTAATATAACCATTTATGATTTTAGAATATTTGTTGGGCGAATTAAAAGAATACATTTTTAATACAAATCTATATTCGTTTTTATTTAATAAATATTATTTTATATTGGACTATCAAACGTTACAATTAAACTTTAAAGGAAAATTATTCCAAATATATAATTTCTTAAATGTGAACCAGCTGGTTATAAAAGTTAAATTTTTATATAGTTTAAAACTATTATCAGTTCAATATTAAAAAATATTATTTAAAAATTACTCCAATCACGTGACCAAGTTATGTTCTCCCCTGACAGTCGTATCTTTGCCATCATGGCGACTATGTGTGCAAGGTGCCAGTAGTGAATTGTGTAGTTCAGTAGGCTAGTATGGACTATATCAAAAGGTAGTGTTTCTTGTTGTTCTTAGATCATATTCATAATATAACATGTGCATATAGTTACAGAGTGCTGTGTTCCGTTTGCTCCTAATTAAAATGGATGCAGAAACTGTGGAAGCTAGGGCCAAACAAGTAATAATCGTCAAAAAGTCAGTTTTAGATAAGGACATAGTGTTGCTGTTGTAGTTTCATAAATTTATAATAAAACCCAATTTAAAAATCCGAAAATTATTTTTAATCATTAAACTGTCAACAACTATGACACGTAGTTTTGAACGATATATTTAAGTCTTAAAATTAATTTTTAGCAAAAATGAAATGTTCGAATAAAAGTATCGTATATACTAGTATGTGCTTTTTCTATTAGTAGGTCTCAACACTATGTACCTTTTCAAATTTAATTATAAACTTATAGTTAGATAAGTTATCTAATTATCAGTTTAATTAAATTTGAGAAAGTACATAATTTTGAGACTAATCAAGAAAGAAATACGTCCAATATTAGTGTAAAAAACAATTCACTTTTTATAAACCATTGATTTATTAATATTAAAATAACCTATTTTCACTGAAAAACTGTTAGTTCACATTAAGCTAAGATATATTTCTAATAATCTTATGTCATCTACATCTTAAAATATGTAGATTAATAATAAAGATGCGAAATGTAATATTACAGTAAAAATAAATTAACATTCAAATAAGATTTATTACAAAACTATGAACTTATTATTAGTTACTTTTCACACTATATAAGCTAGGCAATATCCAAAACTAGGATTAGTTCATGGCAAACGATATTTATTTAGTCCAAATTAATCCTTTTTTCAGTGCACAAAAACATTTTACTCCATTAAGTTTATAGTCCATCAAGTTACCTTTGAAAGTTTCTAGCTCCAAAATAACGCCTCTTCGTTCTTTTGTCTAATAGTAATTATTTTGCGACGCATGTCAAAAATACATTTAGTGTGAATAATTTTCTCACAAAAATGGCATGTCTAAGTGACGCCGAGCGTATTGCAGTTTTAAATGGTCATAGGATATGGTGATAGAAGACGAAGTTGTGACGAGGTAGTCGATATTTTTCATGAATTGCATCCCGATCGGGAACGTATTTCTAAATCAACCGTTTCAGAACATTGCAGCGTTTTTATGAAACAGAGGTGTTACAGATCGACGAAAAAGTAGAAGACCAGTAAGCGTTATAAACGAAGGAAAATTCTTTGAATGTCTTGTTAGATATGGTTGAAAATCCAATACATTCGACATAACAGAGGGCTTTAAATCATAACATGGGTCGATATTCCATTCAAAAGATTTGGAAATAGGAAAAATTACATCTGAATAAAATTCATTTGTTACAAAAATGGAGTGAAGACGATTATGATGGTACAATCGAGTTCTGCGAAGTTATTATTGATAAATTAAACGAAAATGTCAATTTCGTCACCCGCATATTGTTTCCTAACGNATTAGATCAGACAATAAATCAGAAATTTTTTTCTGATGAACCGATCGAGATGCGGTTTTCGGCATTGTCTTCGGAAAAATACCAGGAAAAAAGTCTATATCACTTTGGGGCTGGATCGAAACTGCATTGCGGGTGCATAAAGTGCATCTTGGAGTGCATCAATTTTTTTTTAATTTTCTAAAAATGGTAAAAATTGACTAGCAGTTGTAGAAATTTGGTTTTCGGGGTCGGAGATTCCGAATCTGACCCTGAAAAATATGCCCGACGGCCCTGGGGCCCCCAGGGGGGCAAGGGGGGAGCCTTCTGTGAAACATCGAATAGCTGAGTAATTGCCTTCTAAATCACCACTCGGGGGTTTTTGGAGTCGGAGATTCGATTCTGACACTGAAAAGTATGTCCGACGCCCCTGGGGTCCCCGGGGGGGCAAGGGGGGCTTCTGCTCCACCCGCTTACCAACCATGATCTTGTAGGCTTATCTTTACATTGTAACACACGTAAATTTACAGAGATTAGACAAGAAGGGTAAGAAAAACTAACAGGAAATTAATGAGGCGAAAAGAATCCCCTTTATTCTGAGAACCAATTTTCTTTTTATTTGCAAGGCAATTAGTGAGACAACTAATATCATATGTTTATCTAACATTTTCACTATCAATCACAATTTTCATCATCAGTACTGCCATCACTGTCTCCATCACTATCATCTATTACATTTTCGACTATTTCAGGATTGGAACAGTTGGTTCCAAAACAATTTGTACATGCAATTGTGCATGTAATTCCATGCTTCCTGCACCCACAAGATCTGCATTGTCGATAATCGGATTTTGTCGCCTAATTGTTATGCATTATCCGCAGTCGCACGGGCCCAAGAGATTCTTTTGAAAATCCATGATCCATGAAATATTCTTCGGTTTTAAGGAATATTTCTTTGATTTAACGAAATGTGTCTCTTGGGAACGGATTGTCCAGGATTTCTCCAATTCTACGACAATTTTTCTCAGTGATAGACAAGCTAAGATTAATGGATATTTTCCAGTGTCAGATTCGGAATCCCCGACCCCGAAAACCCCCGAGTAGAAATTTAGAAGGCAATTACTCAGCTATTCGATGTTTTACAGAAGGCCCCCCGCTTGCCCCCGTGGGGGGGCCCAGGGCCGTTGGGCATATTTTTCAGGGTCAGATTCGAAATCTCCGACCCCGAGAACCAGATTTCTACAACTTTTAGTCAATTTTTACCATTTTTAGAAAATTCGGAAAAATTGATGCACTCCAAGATGCACTTTATGCACCCGCAATGCAGTTTCGATCCAGCCCCAAAGTGTAATATATAGACTTTTTTCCTGATATTTTTTCGAAGACAATGCCGGAAACCGCAACTCGATCGGTTCATCAGAAAAAAATTTCCGTATTCTGGGTGATTTTGGTCTAACTTGCCTGAACTAAATGTAGAAGTTTTTCTTCTACATTTTTTTTCCTGAAAACGCCGTTTCTGAATCTTGATTGACTGAACTAAAGTACTTATACTCCTAGCATATAAATGACACTTAATATTATTGAGTAACGTCACATAAGTTGTCACTCATATGGCGTTTGAAGAAAATATACATTTTTTCGTTTCATGCTGTTTTTTTTCTGTAAGAAAACTAATAATAAAATTAAATCATATCCTCCATATTGTGTTATTTTCAAAACAAATATCCATAATTTGGGGCCCTTTTTCTTTGTTTAGAATTTCGAAAAGAATTGAAATATGGAATAATGTACAGGGTGTTCTATTACAGAAAAAACAACTTTGTTTCGACACGACTTTTTGACTGATCATGTATACTTAATTTTTCTTTATTGTAATAGATTTAAAAAATCCCTAAAACGTTTGTGTCTTAAGATTTTTCGATAGCTATGTTACATTAGGAGATAATCGAACAATAATGACGAAATATTATACTATACGTAAAAAAGTTTTCTGAAAATGTATTGGTTAAATTCTTCGGTGAATAATTTTAGTAGTTATGAAATTTCTTGTAAGAAACAGTATTTATTATATTTTACTTGACCTAAATTAGACAGTATTAATCTAAGATTCTGGTATTACGAATGTATCTAATGTTATTTGCATTAGATTAGATAGAACAGATAGATTAGATAGAACATATTAGATGCAGATTTGTTAAAAAAAATAAGGCAGATGTTATTTAAATGGATTGTTACATGAAAAAATTATTTTTTGAAGTAGTTCCTTTCTTTTACAAGTACATTCATAAGGTTGTTGTCAACAACTTTTAAAAACAACTAAAGTTTATTTCACTGACAGAAAAAATACATAGATAACTGTAAAAAAAATCTGTAAAAAAAAAAGAGAATTGTACATTGTACATCAAGCATCTACCTGTAAAATCTTTGAGGATGTTATGAAGTGCTCATCCTTATTTATTTTTATCAAACACAAGAATCTAAGTCCTAATCTAAAATCCTTAAGATAAAAAATTGCGTCATGCATCTACACTGTTAAAATAAATTTTAATAATTTCAAAAAAAAAATTAACGCCTACGTTAAAAAAAACAAATTAGTTTATAATACACTGCATTTTAGGAAAATTTTAAAATTTATCAAAAATTTCAAAGGAGCTTGGCTCCCTTTTTAATTGAATGACGCAGCATATCGCTATCTTCTGTTAATACTCCTTACTATGCATTATCAGTCTTTGATAATGAATATACGCTTTAAATGAATGTCAATGAAAACAATTTAAAACCAAGTAAAAACTTCAGTTGTGTAGTAAACAACGTCGACCGACGGAAAAACCAAAACTGATATTTTTATAAAAGCAAAACAATTGCAATCTTGCACATTAATCAAAATGTAATTAAATTTTGTGGTGTGGCTTTATGTAACCGTTATTTCGTAAGTAAACAACATTTCGTGCGATTTAAATATATAGACTAGTGACCTGTGACAAAACCGACGACATTCAACGTTCCGCATAATGTAGTGTAACATAATTATAAATGCATAAACTGATTATTTTTACTTATCTCGGTGCAGCGTGAGGGTTTGACGACCGTAACAGTCAAACGAAATTGTTTTTTCAGTGTACATAATAAAACAATATAAGCCGAATAAATAAAAATTGAGGGTCGTTCCCATAAAACTCGATCCAGTAATTAAAGGATATATAGTAAGAAATGTTGTTCAATGTGTCAGTGAGCAGGTCTACCATGATCAAGGTAGGCCTTGCGTTTTGCTGCACTACGGTCCTCATCTTAATCGTATTGGTGGTCACGTTATCTCTGAATGAAGTCAAAAGTGAGAGCATAGTGGACGATTACGAAAATTTCATTACCAGTGAGTCGCAGAAGGCCTTGCAGTATGAGCTGCCTGTAGACGCGAGCAAGTACCAGGCAGAGAATACAACAGTATTAGGTATGTTCTGAGATCTTCGTATTTTATTTCCTCAAAATGTTATTAGTAAGATTTTATTTTACTTTTGTAAAAATCCTACAAAGTTTGCTTGAAATATTTTTTACAGAGACATTCAGAGAAAAATTAGTTTGACCTTCAGATGAGCTTCAAAAAAAATTCTTTGATCTCAGATTCGGACCTAAAATTTGACGATCTATTTATCACTGGCATAAAATTTGGCGTGCTATTTAATATCTTAAAGTTGACCTTGATATAACTTTAAATTTAAGGTCAAGGTCAAACTCAAGGTCTTCAACAAATCGGTTTCTTGATATGCTACGGCTTTTTATCTGAAACTATTTTAGACATGACGCAAATCTGAAAAATTTACTGGGAGTTTGGGGCTTTTTGTGACACACTGTATATTACGTAGCAGAATAAATCAACTTTTACTTGGTTTGTTTATAAATATTGTATTTTATCCAATGGATTCTTTTTATTTATAAATTTTATTTTTCTTGCTTAGAGAAAAGATTTTAGATTTTTTATCACTGTTGTAAAATTATTATTAATATACAACGTGTCCCATTTTAATCGATCACCCTGACCTTGGATTTGACCCTGAGGTCAAACTTAGGGGACAGTTGGAGGTACACTTCAGAATTTCAATCGGAAACCCTATTTGCTTTATCCAGAAATGGAAATTCTACGTTCAGAGACGTATATTTGGGTCAGATTGACCCCTAGGGGCCCTCTGAAGGTCAAATCAGCTTTCCGACTGAAATGTTCACATTTTATGGCAAAGGTCGATTAATTTTTGTGGTAAATTCCGTAAAAACTACCATGGCCATGATTTATGGTCTAGTTGTGATTCTGACCTTGAGCCCTAGGGTCAAATTTAGGGGTCATTTAAGCTGATTTGAACTTGAGAGAGCCTCTAGTGGTCAATGTGACCCAAGATCAAATAATTTACATCTCTGTCCGTAGAATATCCTGCTATTTTCATTTCTGGATAAAACAAATGGGGATTCCATTTGAAATTCTGAAATTGACCTTTAAATGACCCCTAACTTTGACCTCTGGGTTAAAACCAAGGTCAGTGAGATCGAAATGGGGCACAGTGTCTATTTACGTATTTCATTTTCTTGTAATTACTTGATAATGATACGTATTTTGATCACCATCGCTTCCCTCTCAATCTTTTGCTCACAGGCAAGCAAAGAACATGTCACTGACGTTTGTTTTTGTTTACGAGCCTTTGTTTTTGCATCGGGCATTTGTTTAAAAACATTTATATGTAAACATTGTTTGTCTATCTGGACTAGGCTTTATATACAGGGTTTTCAGAAAGACCTCCCGTAAATTCAGGAGGTGATAGTACGATAAAAATAAGAATTTTTTGTCTTATATGTCTCTCTCCTCTTGTTTTCGAGATACAGAGCGACAAAATAAAATTTTTTAAATAGAATTTTTACGGAAATTTCGAAACGGTGAAAAATATTTTTATGAAATTTGGTGTTCCGGGGTTTTTAAGGACGCCAAATACGCTCGTCTAATTATTTTTTAGATATTTCATAGAGGGCGCTAGTTATGCTACATTCCTATTACGTTTTAGGTTCTAATTTTTTTAAGGTTAGATTTTTTACCATTCGGGCTCCAATCTCTAATATACAATTATTTTCTAAAAATAAAGTACTCTTGTTAGAACTTCCTAATATGGACACTTGTCGAGAGAAAAGGCTTTTAATTGAACTCTTACAATATTACGGTGTAGCAAATAAGTGACTTTTCTCAAAGTAGGCTTGTGCCAAAACTTATTGATGGATGTCTCATAAACAACGCATACATTCTCAGTAATATTTTAAACTCTAATTAACTTTATATCAAAATTTTAGTGATTGTTAGTGACTAGTTAGTAATGACTAATTACAGTCACTAAAATTTTGATATAAAGTTAGAGTTTAAAATATTACTGTTACTTGTTCATGAAACATCCATCAATAAGTTTTGATATAAGCCTACTTTGAGAAAAGTCACTTATTTTCTACACCGTAATTTTGTAAGAGTTCAATTAAAAGCCTTTTTCTCGAAAAACCATCCACATTAGGAAGTTCTAATAAGAGTACATTATTTTTAGAAAATAAAATTGTACATTAGAAATTGGAGCCCAAATGATAAAAAACCTAACCTCAAAAAATTAGAACCTAAAATGTAATACGAATGTAGCATAACTAGCGCCCTCTATAAAATATATACAAAAAATAATTAGACCAGCGTATTTGGCGTCCTTAAAAACCCCGGAATACTAAGTTTCATAAAAACATTTTGCACCGTTTGGAAATTTTCGTAAAAATTCTATTTAAAAAAATTTATTTTGACCCTTTGTATCTCGAAAACAAGAGGAGATAGACATATAGTTCATAAGACAAAAAATTCTTATTTTTTGTCGTACTATCACCCCCTGATTTTACGGGAGGTCTTTCTGAAACACCCTGTATACTAGATATTTCATGGCACTGGTGGTTTATTTTAAATAAATGATAATCAAATCTCGTCACATCTTCATAAAAAATACGTCGAACATAAACCGATTTTAATATTTTTGGATAAACTGCATTTAAAATTATTTTCTTCCGGAGAATCTACAGGGTGGTCCCGAGGTAGTGGGTCAAAATTCATGGGTAGATTCTCCAAGTAAAAATATTGCGATTTAGCCGAACTTACCTTAGTCCAAAAGTTGATAGTTAAAGAGATACAGGGTGTTAAATGTAAAATATTATTTCAGTTTTCTTTAATTTATTCTTTAACAAATGCCAATATCCTCACAAAATTTTGAGGATTGGAGTTCTTTGAGTAGAGGAATTGAAAACTGTTCACATTTTGGTTAAAGTTCATAGAGGGCGCCAGCTGCAGTAGATTGAATGTGTTAAAAATGACATAACTTTTTTGTACTTTAAGGTATCTCATCTTTAGTAACAAATTGTTATTTTTCAACTTTTTTTACACTTATATTGCTTATATTTTATAGTACCTATGACACTTCTGTTTGGGAGCATTTTATCAAGTGTCTGGTACGAAATTTGGCATTGAAAATGTCTAAAGATTTAAAGATAATACGAAAAGTCTAATAAATCTCGACACAAAATCTCGTTAACAACATGTATATACATATAATTTAAGAGTGAAGTACCTTTATCTACGTAAACACGCTAATATAGATACTAAGTTATAAACATAAAAATTTATTTTAATATAAAAAAATCCGCTGTAAATCGTGTAGGTAAACAACCATATTAGGACGTGAGACACTTATGCTACCATTGTGATACTGATAATAATAATAATAATTATTATTTTTACATTTACACAAGGTAAACAATTTTTGTATTTCAAACGCCTAAAGATGTGCAGAAGTTCATAACAAATGTTTCATTTTGAAATATTTCAAATATATACAGGGTGACTTCACTTTAAATACAGAAACTGCAGGACTAGATTCATTACCAAAAAATTAGTAGAGTATTCTCTATAAACTTTTTACCTGCGCGACTCAGTATTCAAGATACAGGATGATAAAGTTTACAAAAAAATACATATTTTCTGCCATAATGCGCTGACGAATGAATTTTACTACAACGTATTTACTTAATTAGACCTTTTACTTAGACCTTTTACTGAATGTAATAATAGTAACCTTGTGGCTTTAACCAGTGGCGTGCTACTGCAGGTGACGCCCCATTTTCCTAAGAAAAAAATACGCCCCTGGTAGTTTTTTTGTACAAATAATGTTATATTCAGGTACTGTTACGTTAAATGAATGAAAAAGGTTTTTTATTGTTTCTTAATAGTAGTAGCCGGCACCTTCAGTAGCACGCCGCTGGTTTATGCCACGAGCTTAATATTATATTCAATAAAAGGTCTAATTAAGTGAATACCCTGTAGAAATTTCAATCAAATCATTCCGCTCATTAATAAGGTATGAAGACAGAAAATATAAATAGAAACCTGAACACCCTGTATCTGGAATACCACGTCCCCCAGGAAAAAAGTTTATAGAGCAAACTCTACTTATTTTTTGGCAACTACTCTAGTCCTGCAGCTTCTGTATTTAAATTTAAATCACCCTGTATAACGTGTAAGCGCCATATGTCACTGATTTTTTGAACTTCCCTTTACTTAATAAAAAATAAGTGGTTTAAAAATGTTTATATGAACCCTGTGTAAACAATATCTAATAAAAAATAAAAATATAATAAATTTAAATTTAATTTAGTCAATTTCAGCATTGAAATATAGTGGGTGAGCTTGCTGTGAGCAAAACGTGTACGTTATTCGGATTCGGAAATACTGAGACCTACATTTAATAATTTTAAGAGTTGAAAAACTTTTTTTTTCAAATGGAATAATCCATATTAATTGTCATGGGTGAATGCAAAATTGAATGACCTTTCGACTGATATAAGGTTGTCCATACTTATCTCTAACAGTTTTCTAGAAAAATCAGGTTATTTTCTAAAGTCCGAAAAAGTAGCTATGTAACAGCGTCAAGAAGGCCTTGCAATAAATATATTAGTACAACGTCGATACATAGAATTTTACAAAAGCACAGCACAGCACATCCTTATTGCATCCAATTACACCAAGAGTTACTAAAAGTAGACTTTCAGCGGAGACTGGAGTGTTGTCAGTGGGCACTTGAGATGTTAAATCAACATGATGATTTTTTTAAACGGGTCATGTTCTCCGATGAGACTGCTTTTCATAAAAATGGTTTCGTTAATAGTAATAATTGCCATTATTATGACACAGTCAATCCTCATCAATTCCGGACAACTCATAGCTAACGATGGTCTTTGAACACCTGGGGAGCAATTTTGGGAACTCATGTCATTGGACCATTCTTTTTTTACCAGCATCTAACTGGAGCAGTCCATTTAAACTTTTTAACAAACACTCTAGAAGATTTGTTAGGCGAATTCCTTTAGTTACACTTCGAAAAATGTAGATGCAACATGATGGTACTCCACCTCACAATACCGTTGCGGTTTGTCAGTTTTTACACGAAACATTTCCCAACAGATGGATGGGGCGCGGGGGACCAGTGAGGTGGCCTTCAAGGTNTTTATATCAACCCTGTGTAAACAATATCTAATAAAAAATAAAAATATAATAAATTTAAATTTAATTTAGTCAATTTCAGCATAGAAATATAACAAATTTATAAAAAAAATGTTTTAATAAAAGTTGTTTGGAATCATATGGGCCATGTAATGAAAATATTTTTAGCTTTACAGGGTGTTCCTTTTCACGTGGGCGCTCCATAACTTTGTTATTTTAAATGGAACACCCTGTATATTATTACGTTTTTTAATTCCTTGGTTAATATTAGGTAGAGTTTATTAAATGTACATGGTGTTTAAAACTTATCGTTTTCGAGATAATCAGTTGTTTTTAAAAAAATCGCGATTTCAGCTCTCTAAATGAGGCTAGATAGTGTTTAAACCGTAAGAGTTAGAAATCTGCAAATTCCACAGTTCATTTTGACATAAATTACTCTATCTTGTCATGTGTGAGCAAAACCTGTACGTTATTCAGACTCGCAACTACTGAGACCTACATTTAATAATCTTACGAGTTGGAAAACTTTTTTTTCCAAATGGAATCCATATTAATTGTCATGGGTGAATGCAAAATTGAATGCCCTTTCGACCTTATCTCCAACAATTTTCCAGAAAAATCAGGCTCATTTCTAAAGTCCGAAAAAGTAGCTATGTAACAGCGTCAAGGAGGCCTTGCAACTGTATTAGTACAACGTAGATATACAGTGTCCCCTTAAAGTCGTGCACAAATTCATTATTAGGTAAACAAAAGAAATTATTAAAAATTCCCGAAACAGGTCGATTTTTGAATTTAATTAATTATTTTTTCAAATAATAATTTAATTTACAGGGTGACCTATATTCGAGTAATGACGTCATCACAATTTTTTTAAATGGAACATCCCACTTTTTTTCCAATTTTCGGATTGTCCTAACTGAGCTGATTCCAAAAATATACCACAAGTTGCTTCTAATTGTTACAGGGAGGACAACAATACCCAAATTATTTACAAATACTAAATTTATTTACAGATAAATAAACGTACTAAAAATTGAATCAAATCACCACATATCATTTTAAAATGTCATTATTTTTTGCTATAATTTCTTTGATGCTTTTTTAATTTTATCTGCCTGATAGAACGTGCTCGTGTATTTCTTGCAGGCAATCATTTTTAAATAGTTTGTTAAGATTGTACAAGTAAATCCATTTTGAATGATTCTTCCTTAAAATATTGAGTATTTTTGAATTAATTAAAAAACATGATTCTAAGTGAAACCGAACGGATTGAAATTCTTATGATGATCGGATATGGTGATAGAATTCGAACTCATGAGGAAGTTTGTGTTTTGTTTAATGAAATTCATCCCAATCGTCCACCAATAAATCGATCCACGGTTAGCCGAACTGAAGCAAAGTTTCGAAATCATGGTCATGTTAAAGATATGCCCAGATCTGGCCGACCGACTGTAGATGAAGAAGTGCAGTTACAAGCCCTTTTGACCATTCATGAAAACCCGCAATCCAGTCTGAGAGTCGTAGCAGATAATTTAGGAATGAGTGAAAGTACATTGAGTAGACTTCTTCACAGAAACAAGTATCATCCCTACAAAGTCCACTTAGTACAAGAATTATGTGACGATGATTTCGACAGACGCACAGAATTTTGCGAAATGATGATGGAAGAATGTCAGGCAGATCCGGATTTTGTGAAACGCATAATTTTCTCCGACGAGGCGTCTTTTTATTTGAATGGCACCGTCAATAAACAGAATTGTCGGTACTGGTCAGATCGCAATCCACATTGGATGATGGAAGCACACACTCAGCATCCCCAAAAGGTCAATGTTTGGGCCGGAATTGTTGGTAATCGAATTTTGGGGCCGTATTTCTTTGAAGGAAATTTAGATGGTGCAAGATATTTGGAATTTCTTCAGTTCCATTTAGTTCCTTCCTTGAGTGTTCTATTTCCAAATGAAGAAGATCCAGATTTGCCCAATGAAACCATTTGGTTTCAGCAAGATGGTGCACCACCGCACTATGCCAGCGCTGTTCGCCGCTATTTAGATGACGTGTTTCCTCATCGGTGGATTGGCAGAAGAGGACCTAAGGAATGGCCCGCCAGATCACCAGATTTAACACCGCTCGACTTTTTTCTTTGGGGTTATGTAAAAAGCAAAATATACGTCAATAAACCAAACAGTATTAACGATCTGAAGGAACGAATTCGGCAAGAAGTTCGAGCGATCCCGCCTGAAGTCATTGGGAATGTACAGCAAGAATTTACTTCCCGTCTGGCCCATTGTTTGGCAGTAAATGGTCAACAATTTGAACATTTAATTTAGGTGTTTCTGGTGATTTGATTCAATTTTTAGTACGTTTATTTATTTGTAAATAAATTTAGTATTTGTAAATAATTTGGGTATTGTTGTCCTCCCTGTAACAATTAGAAGCAACTTGTGGTATATTTTTGGAATCAGCTCAGTTAGGGCAATCCGAAAATTGGAAAAAAAGTGGGGTGTTCCATTTAAAAAAAATTGTGATGACGTCATTACTCGAACATAGGTCACCCTGTATATTAAATTATTATTTGAAAAAATAGTAAATTAAATTAAAAAATCGACCTGTTTCGGGAATTTTTAATAATTTCTTTTGTTTACCTAATAATGAATTTGTGCACGACTTTAGGGGGACACTGTATATAGGATTTTACAAAAGCACAGCACAGTACATCCTTATCGCATCCAATTACACCAACAGTTACTAAAAGTAGACTTTCAGCGGAGACTGGAGTTTTGTCAATGGGCATTTGAGATGTTAAATCAAGATGATTTTTTTAAACGGGTTATGTTCTCCGATGAGGCTACTTTTCATAAAAATGGTTTCGTTAATAGTCATAATTGCCATTATTATGACACAGTAAATCCTCACCAATTCCGGACAACTCATAACCAACGGTGGTCTTTGAACGTGAGAGGAGAAATTTTGGGAACCCATGTCATTGGACCATTCTTTTTTGACCAGCATCTAACTGGAGCAGTCTATTTAAACTTTTTAACAAACACTCTAGAAGATTTGTTAGGCGAATTCCTTTAGTTACACTTCGAAGAATGTAGATGCAACATGATGGTGCTCCACCTCACAATACCGTTGCGGTTTGTCAGTTTTTACACGAAACATTTCCCAACAGATGGATTGGGCGCGGGGGACCAGTGAGGTGGCCTTCAAGGTGTCCAGATATGACAAGTTGCGACTTCTTTTTATGTGGATTTATAAAAAGCAAAGTTTACGTTACACCACCAA
Organism: Anoplophora glabripennis; assembly: GCF_000390285.2. Lineage (NCBI taxonomy): Eukaryota > Metazoa > Arthropoda > Insecta > Coleoptera > Cerambycidae > Anoplophora > Anoplophora glabripennis. Next base: position 233,582 of record NW_019416540.1, on the reverse strand, counting down.
CCACCGCGGCAGATATGTGGCAGTGCATTACAGTAGCATTTCAAGAAATTACGCCAGACATGCTGACCAATGTTGAACATTCTTTTAAAAACCGAATTCGTTTGTGTATGAATCAAAATGGAGGACGCTTCAAAGAACTGATGTAAATCAGCGATCTAAATATTCTTTTCGTTGTTTTGTTCCGAGTTTCAGTTTGTTTCGTTTTGCGTTTTGTTGTAGTTGTTTTTAGTGGTTTACTTTTGCTTGTCAAACCATTTTTTAAACATGCCAGTATATATTGACACTGTCAGTCCCAGGCCTGATAAAATGTGAAAGAAAAGCGGTTTTGCAAGGACTTCTTGACACTGTTACATAGCTACTTTTTCGGACTTTAGAAAAAAACCTGATTTTTCTGGAAAACTGTTAAATATAAGCATGGATAACCTTATATCAGTCGAAAGGACATTCAATTTCGCATTCACCCATGACAATTAATATGGATCATTCCATTTGAAAAAAAAAGTTTTTCAACTCGTATGATTATTAAATGTAGATCTTAGTATTTCCGAGTCTGAATAACGTACACGTTTCGCTCATAGCTGACAAGATAGAGTAATTTATGCCAAAACGAACTGTGAAAACTGCAGGTTTGTAACTCTTACGGTTTAGACGATATCTAGCCTCATTTAGGGTGATGGAATCATAATTTTTTTCAAAAACAACTGATTATCTCGAAAACGGTAAGTTTTAAACTCTACCTAATATTAACCAACACCTTGTAAAGATAAGAATATTTTCTTTACATTGTCCACCTGATTCCAGGCATCTTTTATTAAAACCATTTTTTGATCAATTTTACACTTACAGAGTTACAGAAGAATCCATCTTAGGTGGAACACCCTGTATAACAAAATACCTTATTTTTTTGGTCACAAAATACGTCCTTGGATTTTTTACCTCTACTTAAGAAACATCCTGTATATTGCCCAAACAGTTGCCAACTTATCTGGAAATTATTTTTTTTATTTCTTAAACCGTTACATTTAATAAAATCGTTAATTTCCATCACTTTCAGATTTTGGATCCTATGACTTCATAATCGTTGGAGCTGGATCTGCTGGAGCGGTCATAGCCAACCGTCTCTCAGAAGTTAGACATTGGAAGGTATTACTAATAGAAGCAGGGGCATTTCCCAATGAATTATCAGAAATCCCAGCACTATACGCCCTAGGCTGTCTCTCAGACTACAACTGGGGATTCAAATCTGTACCACAAACAACAGCATGTTTAGGTAAAGCGTTACTTTTATTGCCTTTGTTTGTAGTGCTTAGTACTTCACTTAAATCGTGCAATTCGCCACGGTAGCGCAGTTGGTGGAGAGTGCGGTGGCAAGCATTTCTCGGCCAGGCTTCCTATTTTGGTCCGGGTTCGATCCCTGGTGTCGGCACTGGCAATGTCGATGGATAATGGGTGTTTGTCCGCGTTTTTTCAAGTGTAGCCCCCTTCCGCACAGCTTTTGGCTTTGGATTTGGGTGTTGTCTCATTTCTGTGGTGTGTTTTATGTTTTATGTAAAAGACTGTTTTATACCAATTCTTCAAAATCAGAGCCTATTTATAATACAGGGTGTAACTAAATAAATGTAAAACATTTAAGGGGGTGATTCCTCATCGAAAAAAAGATAGGATCTCTCATATAAAGAAACTTCATTGGAGCATCCCTTGTTAAGATACAGCCCCTTAAAGGGGGTACATAAAATTTGTTTAACAATTTTTTTCACAAGCACTAAACAAGTTACAATATTGAAATTAACCTGACATTTTCTACTACCAAAAAGACACTTAGCCAGTAATTTATTTGGTTTACCCCATGGTTGTAAGGGGTGGAAAACGCAACCCCTAAAATTTATTTCCAACGTAATTTTTTGTCTTATTATTTTTTTACCATTTAAAAATTTATTTCCGATAGCCTGTTTCATTCTAAAAAAAAATGTCTCTTGAATTTTTTGCCCAAATTAAACCAGTTCGCAGCAAAAAATTATTTTACGAACAACTACAGAGATACATCGTCATAAATGCGGACTGGATTTACTGTTATTTTGTAGTTACTACCTGCATTAAATGATTAAAGGGGAATAATCAAAACTAATTTAATAATAACAAAACATACAACATGTAGAAATCATAGTAAATGTTCAATATGTCTACCTTCAGACATTACGCATGCGTCTAGACGTCGGCGCATTGAGCCACGTATTCGCTCAAATATTCCTGGAGTCTCTCTAATTACCCTGCACGCATCGATAATGCGGTTTCTTAAGTCCTCTACATCGCGAACAGGAGTACGATAAACCAAATGCTGCAAATGGCCCCAAGTAGACAAATCCAGAGGATTGAGATCCGGGGATCGAGCGGGCCAATTCTGTGGTCCTCCTCGACCTATCCACTGATTTGCATATGTTTCAGTTAAATGCTGACGTGCTACTTGACTAAAATGGGCGGGAGCCCCATCATGCATAAAAACCATATCCCTTCTGACGCCCAAAGGAACTTCCTCCAGCAGTACGGGGGGATGCACTTTTCTTAAAAATTGAACGTATGCCTCACCATTTAATCGAGGAGGTAGAAAATGAGGCCCAATTAAATAATCCCCAATAACTCCGACCCACACCTTAAGAGAAAACTGTTCTTGATGGTTAGTTTCGACAATAGCGTGATGGTTTTCATCAGCCCATATGTGGTAATTATGAAAATTAATAATCTTGTCCCGAGAAAAACTACATTCGTCTGTGAATTCGATCGTCTTCAGAAAGTCACGATTTCTTCTAATCATTTCCAGCATCCAATTGCAAAATTCAAGACGGTTCGGAAAGTCTCGCGGTAACAGTGCCTGTACTCGTTGCAGATGGTAAGGGTATAAGAGATGTTCCTTTAAAATTCGAAATACCGTCATATGATCAACATTTAGCTGGAAAGCAATCTTTCTAGTACTGGTAGTAGGTTGTTCTTCTATCAAATTAAGTACTGCTGCCTCAAGCTGTGGTGTTCTTACTTCTCGATGGCGACCACAATCCTGCGTTCTTTTGTTGAATGAACCATATTCACGTAATCGTTGATGAAGTCAGACAAATATTCTATGTGAAGGATGCTGCCGTTGAGGATACATTTCAGCATATCTTGTAGAAGCTTCTAACCCATTCCCCTGCGACAGACCGTAAACGTAATGCATATCAGCCATTTCCTCATTTGTGTATGCCATTTTAATAACAAGTGAATTATTAAAGTAACAAATTAAGAACAGAACAATACACAATTAGTATTACTTCAATTTCAAAAATTTACAAACTGACAGCTTGATTCCAATTTAATTGTCAGTATCGCTAATGGCGGCCTACTAGATAAATTAGTTTCGTATTTTCGTTTTATGGCGATATGTATCTTGTTCGTAAAATAATTTTTTGCTGCGAACTGGTTTAATTTGGGCAAAAAATTCAAGAGACATTTTTTTTTAGAATGAAACAGGCTATCGGAAATAAATTTTTAAATGGTAAAAAAATAATAAGACAAAAAATTACGTTGGAAATAAATTTTAGGGGTTGCGTTTTCCACCCCTTACAACCATGGGGTAAACCAAATAAATTACTGGCTAAGTGTCTTTTTGGTAGTAGAAATTGTCAGGTTAATTTCAATATTGTAACTTGTTTAGTGCTTGTGAAAAAAATTGTTAAACAAATTTTATGTACCCCCTTTAAGGGGCTGTATCTTAACAAGGGATGCTCCAATGAAGTTTCTTTATATGAAAGATCCTATCTTTTTTTCGATGAAGAATCACCCCATTAAATGTTTTACACTTATTTAGTTACACCCTGTATAACACGTTTAAACTTCCAGGAACTGTGGACCAAAGATGCGTAGTACCCAGAGGAAGAGGACTTGGAGGCACTACCTTGATAAACGGTCTCATGTATACCCGTGGACACGCGACAGACTTCAGTAGATGGGCTGAAGCGGTCAACGACACCAGTTGGTCCTATGAGAACGTCTTTCCGTATTTCACAAAATCAGAACACTTCCATCCAACCGATCCAGACGCTACTATCAACTATGCGTATCACGGAACTAGAGGGTATTGGAATGTAGAACATCATCACCCGTCCATTCCTCTGAAATACATTTTCCTAGACGCATACGCCGAACTGGGGTACAATTTCACTGATTACAATGGACCAGTATGCCAGGGTGGTTCTGTGGTGCAATATAACACTTTCGCAGGCAAAAGACATGATCAAGGAACAGCATTTATCAGTCCAGTAATTCACAGGAGGAACCTCAATGTGAGCATTGAGAGTTACGTCACCAAAGTGGAGATTGACGAAGTTACAAAAGTTGCCACTGGCGTTATATTCACTAACCAAGGACAAACCTATAGAGCAACAGCTAAAAAGGAGGTAATACTATCAGCAGGTGTTATATCTTCTCCTCAGATCCTTATGTTATCTGGGATAGGACCTCAGCAACACTTAGAAGACCTAGGGATTCCTGTGATCCAAAACTTATCAGTCGGTACAACACTTAGAGATCACACCGGCGTCTTTGGTCTACAGTTTTACTCCAATATGACAATACCAAGTTCCACTTTAAGAGAACAAATCGAAGATTACTTAAATGGCACCGGACCCCTAACGTCGAATACCCGATCTCATGTAATCGGTTGGCACCAAACGAGCTTACAAGACACGCCCAACTCTCCAGACCTGGAACTAGTGATAGATCTGTCTGGGGAGAACTCACAATTAGGCCAAAAGTTTATGAACTGGAACGATGAAACTTGGAATGGAGTATGGGGCAACCAAGCTTCGTCTTTCTACATCACTGTAGTGCTCCTCAACGTACAGTCGGTTGGTTCCCTGAGATTAAACAGTAGCAATCCTTTCGAGTATCCTTTGATAGATTACAACTTGCTTTCTGATCCCTACGGCAAGGATATAGAAGCTTTGTACGAAGGCATAAACTTCTGTTTGGATTTAATCAACACCACTGCTTTTAGAGAAATAGGGGCCGAACTTGCATTCAGATTTCTTCCAGCATGTAGGTCTTTCGGATACCTTACTAGGGAGTATTGGTACTGCTACTTAAGACACCTGACTGCTCCAGTGTTTCATTCCGTGGGTACCTGCCCGGCGGGTACTGATCCACTAGAGGGGGCTGTAGTAGACTCACATTTAAAAGTATTTGGAATAGAAAATTTGAGAGTGGCCGACTCTAGCGTCTTTCCATTCACTCTTTCCTCACATTCAAGTGGCGACTGCACCATGATAGGCGAGAAGGTTTCTGACTTAATTAAATTGGCCCATCCATAGTATTAGATACGGTTTTGTAAATATATAATAGAAGGTTGTCATATTTGTGATATATTGTTTAATATAATTTATGTGTATGACAGATAATTTGTTATTCTAATCTATAAAACCAAAGTTTTTCCTCCAAATGTCACCAAGATAAAATTTTCCGTAGTAGTAGTACATTATGATGATAATAAAAATGTCATGTGTCATGTACCTTTTATATGTATGTCTTACAACATTATTCAGTCATATAACACAGGACCACAAAAAAAATGAGTGGAGGATTCCTTGAACCAGACCAAGTGGTTGTTGTTGTGTCGCTGAAACCGAATCCGAAACCTGTTTTGCCCCATCGCGTCAGCTTTTTTCTAACCTCAAAAAACAGGTTGAAACTATGAAACCCAACAATATCAACCCTTAAACCATATAACTCTATAACTCAATAACCTTGAGATCGATAACCTATAACTCTAAAACCCATAACCTGAAAATCTATAACCTCAAAACTCATAAATCTCAAATCCCAATAAACTGCAAACACAAAATGAGCAAAAAAAAGAAAAAACGGACACACAAAACTGAAACCTCAATATCGGAGTTTTAACTTTATAATTCTATACATCCATCACTTCATAATCATAAATCCCATAAACTCCATAACTCTGAAGTCCTTTAACGAAGTTTTTTTGTTTTTATTTTTGCTCATTTTGTGTTTGCAGTTTATTGGGATTTGAGATTTATGAGTTTTGAGGTTATATATAGATTTCAAGGTTATTGAGTTATGAAAGTATAGGGTTATATGGTTTAAGGGTTGATATTGTTGGGTTTCATAATTTAAAGCTGTTTTTTGAGGTTAGAAAAAAATGCTGATGGGGCAAAACAGGTTTCGGATTCAGTTTCAGCGACCCAAAAAACATATAATCCACTTGGTCTGATTCAAAGAACCCTCCACTAATTTTTTTTGTGGTCCTGTGTAATTTTTTGTAAGGAGTGGTCAATTTTCTATGAATATTTGTAGAGCTATATCGATTTTTTATAAATGCCACGTGATGGTATAGTCTTTCCTTAACAGGTTCGGTCGCTACGCAACAACTCGGTATTGAAATATTTGAAAAACTTGTTCCCATATTTATTTGGCCATACCCATATACAGGTCTGGTCGAACTAAACGTGGAGGTGGTAGAAATGTATACGCCCAGTTGAAGAATGAGCGCGCGGGCAAGCAACGCACAAACACAGCCGCACTGGGCGACTGGGCCATAAATTTCAGTTGTTGACAAATTGACTAACAGTGCAGTGCATCAATGCGGAATTTGGCGTGATTCAGGTAATTTTAATTTATGATAGGCACCTTCTATTAGTAATTCATATTACAATTGCGAAAAGGAGAAATAAGAGGGACATTTTGTTTACTAATACGAGTATTATTACAATACGGCATTTTGGAAACGGAACAAAACGAAATACCGCCAGACAATATTGAATTATATGGAACCGGTTGTTGATGAAACAGATTTAGAATTTAAAAATAAACATTTACACCTTCAATGTCATCGTCTCATTTTAAATATGAAGGATTGTTTAAAAAAGGAAGAATATGAAAAATCAGATAATGCAATTATAAATAGAATTCACACATTTACAAAAGTTTCAGTGTCCACAGTTTTTCGTGTTATTAAACAAGGTGCTATGGAACATTGCGTAAAAGGGAAGCGAAAACAAAAATTTAAAAATATCGATGACATGACAAGACGTAATTCGGAGGACTTTATAATTTATTTAAAGAAAATAAAGTACCAACTTTAGAGATGATTAAAGATAAATTGCGTTCTTTCCGAGCAGTAAAATATTTTAATGAAAATGGTAAATGTTATTTGATATGTCATAACCAAAATTTACCATTAATATAATAAAATTGTTAGAGGATATAAATAATTAAAATATGTTGTTGGCCAAATGAAAATGTAATCGAAATTTTCTACACATTATAAGTATACCTAGGTACAAATTATTAATTTTTACCTTTAGCAGAAAATTTTTCTAGGCGACGCCTATGAAACTCATTAAGTTATAATTGCTAAGCGTTTTTATACATGTTCAACTGATTTCGGAAAGACTATACCGATCAATTAAAAATTTTAAACATTTTACTATGCTGTCATTACAGGTACTAAGGAAATGATATTGTAAATAAGCTACTGTAGTTGAAATTACTATTGCAGTTTCTAAAAGTTTCAATTTAAATATCAATATTTGATAGGAATTGTTGTGATGTAGATGAGTTTCAAAATGCTCCCCTCCAAAGTTTCAGAGATCCCACATATGGCCACAACGTAAACTTCAGTAACAAAGTATTGGCAAAAACAATATGAACTGGTGTACAAACAATTTGTCGATGGGTGTGTTCCGAAAAAAAGGAAGGAAATGTATTCCTTGCTTATTAAGGGTGTTCCAAAAATAAAGCAGGATTTGAATTGTGCGCCCAAGTATGGAGAGTGTGTAGCTGAGACTGTGCGCAAATTACGCCCCAAGTGAAACAACTGTGCAAACATTAGTTTCAAATATTGTCAGAGTTATTTATTTCTGGCATAGTTTTCCTTTTTTTTTCTTTATTTTTAGGATATTTTGCCACCTGTGGAGAAATTGAAAATTCGTGAAATAAATCCTTGCTCCAAAATAATTTTGCCTAACTTAAAACCTCACAGTGAAAAAAGCAGGCAAATATAAAATATAGTACAAAAACATATTAATTTGTTTCGAAAATCTGTTTTCGTCTTTTGAACCTTTTTTTTTATTTTTCGTTTTGTTTTTTTTTTCCATAGCTAGAGTTATCATATAATGTTTATTCTATTATTACTTACTTCATCTTTTAGAATGTATTGCCAACAAAACTTGAACAAACAGGTTCGGTTGTAGAAATAAAAAAAACAGGCCGGCCTCGTACTGGCCGTTCAGCCGAAAATATTGATACGGTGAATGATAGTGTGGCGGAAATTCCCATAACCTCAATAGCAGTATTTTTGGCAGAACGGCCAGCACGAGGCCAGCCTGCTTTTTTATTGTCTGCAACGAAACCTGTTCAAAGGACCCCGCACTTTTCTTATGGGAAGTGGCTTTCGATAAATTTTTTTGAAACTTCGCAGGTTGATAGTTCTTAACATGTAGATCAAAAGTCTCAATGGGCACAGAGCCCCAAATCCACCCCTTCCCCCCAAAAACTGCCTCTAAATAGCGGGAGGGGGGGGGGATTTAACTGATTTCTGCATGTAAAACAATTTATTTTTTTAATCAACCCAACAATGACCCCAAACAACCACATTTTTGACTATCAAACTACTACACGTAATTTGTGCATACTCTCAGCTACACACTCTCCGTACTTGTAATGAATTTTTAAAATGTTCACTCGCTCATTCGTTGTATAGCGCTCAACTTTGTCTAACCGCAATGTGTTTACTACAACATGTGACCCTGCACAATAATGCCAACTCCTCGGAATGAAAATGGCGCCCAATTCAAATCCTGCGTTACTTTTGGGGCACGATCGTAGATGAACACTTTTATTTTCACTGAACGTTAAGTAGGAATCCTAACAGTTAAGTAATAGTTGTATACAATTAGACTAGGCGATATCTCTTTTGGTTTGGGTGAATCGTATATCCACG